>NW_027518541.1:0-24681 GCF_051622035.1 Arctopsyche grandis
CAATATCAATACACTTCAAACTCTGGCAACATAGTAATCTCAACACGTCTCCCTAAATTGATTTATAATAGCACATCAATATCAATACATTTCAAACCCTGGCAACATAGTAATCTCAACACGTCCCCCCACAAATAGATTTATAATAGCACATCAATATCAATACACTTCAAACTCTGGCAACATAGTAATCTCAACACGTCTCCCTAAATTGATTTATAATAGCACATCAATATCAATACATTTCAAACCCTGGCAACATAGTAATCTCAACACTCCCCAAATTGATTTATACAATCTTTAAACTTATTTCTATCAAAACGTGAAATTAAATTTCTTCACTATTACACCAACAGAATACATAAAATTAATATAAATTAAATGATTAATTTTTTTGCACCCAAATACAATGCTAAATATATTTCTTAAAACATAAAACCAGTTAAATCAACTGAAAATTACAGCCAAAATTAGATCCGCTGCCACAACCACTACTGCCGAGGCGTTAGCGTTTACACCCGCAAATCATCATTCTGTCCAACCCAACTACAACATCTCAATCCGTTGTCTTTCAAATCTAATGTCACCTAACATCACAAAGAATTTACTGCATGTTACACATAGTAATCTCGCAATTGCATAATCCAATTTCTTTTAACCAACATCACAAGCCACTTTCTACATCTCACTACCACTCTTCACTTGTCTCATAGTAATCTTGCAATTGCATAATCCAATTTCTTTTAACCAACATCACAAGCCACTTTCTACATCTCACTACCACTCTTCACTTGTAATATTTCACTTATAAGTTCATTTTCAACTTTTTAAACCACCTACAGCATTCTATTCCTTGTCATATCACAGCCTTATCACTACATAATCCTCTTGCACTTGTTCAACTTTATAAACCACCCACAGCATTCTTTTCCTTGTCATATCACAGCCTTATCACTACATAATCCCCTTGCACTTGTTCAACTTTATAAACCACCCACAACATACTATTCCCAGCGCACTTATCCAGCATCATAAACCACTTACAACATTCTATTCCTTGTCATATCACAGCCTTATCACTTTATAATCCCCTTGCACTTGTTCAACTTTATAAACCACCCACAACATACTATTCCCAGCGCACTTATCCAGCATCATAAACCACTTACAACATTCTATTCCTTGTCATATCACAGCCATCTCACTTTATAATCCCCTTGCACTTGTTCAACTTTATAAACCACCCACAACATTCTATTCCCAGCGCACTTATCCAGCATCATAAACCACTTACAACATTCTATTCCTTGTCATATCACAGCCATCTCACTTTATAATCCCCTTGCACTTGTTCAACTTTATAAACCACCCACAACATTCTATTCCCATTGCACTTATCCAGCATCATAAACCACATACTATTCTTATTTCATCCTTTCCCCAATCTTTCTTTTATTTCCTTCTCTTTTCATTTTGTTTCTAATTTTTAATACAAAATAAAATTTTTGCTTAATATTTAGCCCATGCCTTCTAGCTATTTCAGAAACAAAATTCTATTCTTATTAACAAAGAAGAGTATCTTTATTTTATCAATTATTGTAATGTTTTCAATAATTTCTTATAGGAGTTTTAGTGTTTGGTATCAATTTAGACAAATTAATTTAGAAAATTTTATATTAGAAGAATTAATTTTATCTCATATTGAAACTCCCTTAGATGCTTCTAATGATAATTTGTATAATGTAGAAGCTAAAATAACTTTTAGAAATTCAAAATGTCCATTAAATTTTGATATATTGGGACTTAAAGTTTTTTTATGTACAGAGGAGTCAGTTTTAGATAAAAATTTTTGTATGGGAAATTTATACAATGAAAAAGGAAAGAAAAGTGGGTGTAATTGTAAAAAAAATAACTCTTCTAACAGTAAATGTTTAAATGGTGGGTGTAATAAATGTTGTAGCACTAAATCGGCTGAAAATACCAACGGTAAAACAACTTTTAAAAATTATACCAGTGAAAAAACAACTAGTTGCAACTGCAAAAATGAAGAAACATCTGATAAAAATTCGTCTAGTAATAATTTAGTCGGTACAGTCGCCGTTATAGATGTTGATTGTTTAAAATTTACAAAAAGAAAAAGTTTTGCTTTTAATGTAAAAATGAAAATGAAATATTTTCATTTTGATAGAAATCTTCAAGATCTTTTAAATTCTAATCATTTTTTAAAGATTACAATGCATATTAGAGCTAGATTTTGTTATATTCCTTTTTGGTTTACTAAAGATATTATTAATTACCCTCCTAATAAATCTAATAATAATAATCTTTTAGAAAAATTTATAAATAATTTTTCTATTAGAATATTTGATAAATATGAAGTTCCATGTCTACAAATTGGTTTTATAAAACCTGAAGAGTCAATTTTAAAATTTGATATCGGCTGTATAAAATTATTTTTTGATGGAATAATTAAGTTTACAGTTTTTATAACTGCTTTTTCAACAGAAGTTTTTTTAAGTAAAATTGAAATTGATCAACAATATGAAAATGATAAACATAGAAAAGAGACATTAGCATTTCATGACAATATTCCTGGGGAATTAGATGAAAATGGTGTAATAACATTTTATTTTTTAACAATTCCTTTATATTCACATAAAAATAAAACAGAATGTGATTTTTTAAAAGAATTTAATAATAACAAAATTAGAAGATTTACATTAAAAAGTTTTTCGATTTTAGAATGTTATAAAACAATGGGAATAACACCACTTTTAAGAGCATTTATTGAATCAGAAAAGTGGAGACGACTTTTTATTAAACTAGGGGAAGTAAATGACGCGGGTTATGTGAGTGATGGTGTAACTGCTGGTGACGCGGGTTATGTGAGTGATGGTGTAACTGCTGGTGACACGGGTTATGTGAGTGATGGTGTAACTGCTGGTGGCACGGGTTATGTGAGTGATGGTGGAACTGCTGGTGACACGGGTTATGTGTGTGATGGTGTAACTGCTGGTGACGCGGGTTATGTGAGTGATGGTGGAACTGCTGGTGACACGGGTTATAGGAGTGACGGATCAAAGGGTGATAATGTAACTGCTGGTGACACGGGTTATAGGAGTGGTACAGGCCATGGCATATCTGGCATTAATACATCAGGAAATACTAATTCAAATTTAAATCAATGTAAACTAAATAGATCAGAAAAGAATTTTTGCCCAAATTATTATACACCAGAAATAGGACACTATTGTTTATGCCATGCTTGCCAATATTACCGTAGTAAAACCAAAGATAATAACGGGAAGTTCGATTCCCCACCAAATCATATTTTTAAATATAAAACTGGTCTTTATGTAGATGAAAGTAGTAGTTCTTCAGAGCTGAGCGACGAGGTTTTCAATGGTACAAAAAGCAATGAGCTAAATCAATCTGAGATCAATAAAGAATATTCGACATCAAATTACCAAACGGACTATAAAGGGAATAACGACCAATTAGGTCATCAACCATTTAATGCCACCCCCACTACCCAATTTTATTTCCAAAATGAACAATTAGAAAACAATAAAGAACTTATGGAGTTGTTAATGAAATATCCACTCCTTGTAAAATTATTTAATTTAAAATATTTACAACTTTATGAAATAAACAAATTAATTCAACAAAAACGAATAGAAAGGCGGGTGAATTTAACAAATTTTGAATTATTTTTCTTAAGTGGATTTAATTTTATAAACATTTTAACGAGTTTCGGAAAAAACTTTAAGATTGACAATTTAAAAATTAAAGATTTTGGATTTGTTGAAATTGGGAGATACTCAAATTTAGAAATATTGAATTTTACAGCCGTCGTCCCTGGAACTAATTTGAGTGGTAAAGATGGGAATAATAAAGGGTTAAACATTACTAAAAATAACAAGAATAGTACTACCTCCTTAATTAACAAAGAAATTTATTCTATTGAAAACATCAAATTTAAAGATAAAGAAATTTCATTTGTTTTTTCAATTTCCCGTTCTAACAAATTTTTTAAAATTTTAAAAAATTTGTGTAGAATTAGAAATTTTTTAGAATTAACAAAATCAATTTATTTATCTTTTGATATTTTTCATTTAGATAATAAAATTGGAAATTTAAAAATGAAATTAATTGAAACAGAAAATTTTGAAAAATTAAAAATTGAATTTACAATTACAACTGTAACCCCAATAGAAATTACTTTTACAAATTTATTTAATTTTAAATTAAAATTTCTAAAGGCTTTTAATAAAAATACACTTTTATTAGAAGTTGAAATCTTTGACATTGTTTTTGAAATACCCAACAAAATTTATATTACGGATAAAGTAGGGAATAGAATGATGTTGTACGACACACAATGGGGAAATAAATTAAAAGGAGATGATGTGGATGAGATATGTGGTAGAGACGGCCACGGGTTTAACAGCTCGGGTGGATCCCGCTTAGACGAGCACAGTAGATCTGTTGCAGGGGAACACATGTGTAAGAGATCTCCTTTAGGTGAGCCCATTAATGAGATTGCTGGAAACACGTTCTTTTTTGCTAAATTAGAGCATTTTTTTCAGGATACAAAAAATAGAGATTTCTTTACAGTGAACACCAATTTAGAATTAAATGGATTTAAAACAGAGAGGAAAGATACGGGGGATGGGACTAATTGGTATGAAGCTAGTAGTACGGGGGATGACAATAATCAAAATTCTTCCCTTAAATTCCCATTTGGGGAGTCCTTTATTTCTATTGAAATTCCCAAATGTAATTTCTCTCTTACTAATTCATTAATAAAAATGAAAACTTTTGTAAAACAAAATAATATTTTTATTTCCAGATCAAATAGAACGGAATTTTTAAAATTTAGCGGAAATTTAGATTTTCACTCTAAAATTATGTTAAAAGAAAAGGGACCGTTCATTAGTTTAATTTTAAATGAAATGACAACAATTTTAATAAATGAAGGGGAAATTAAAATGAAATTTACACCACAAGAAATACTAACGGCATTTTATGGAAACAAGGGTGGAAGATCTAATAGAACTGGTGAAGAGAGAAGATACAGTGGATGTGAGAACACAGAAAAGAATGGAAGATACAGTGGATGTGAGACCTCTGGCAATAATACACGAAATGATTACACTGAGACTACTGGAAGATACAGTAAATGTGAGAACACAGAAAAGAATGGAAGATACAGTGGATGTGAGACCTCTGGCAATAATACACGAAATGATTACACTGAGACTACTGGAAGATACAGTAAATGTGAGAACACAGAAAAGAATGGAAGATACAGTGGATGTGAGACCTCTGGCAATAATACACGAAATGATTACACTGAGACTACTGGAAGACACAGTAAATGTGAGAACACTGGGAATAGTGACGGCCCTAATGTGATTAATTTTCAAGACAACTCTAATTCTGCCAACAACTACTCCTTCCGAATTATTCCTTTTTCTATTCAATTTGATAGTAAAAATCCCTCTTTTAATTCTGTTTTGTCTCCCTGCTTTAAAATTTTGCATATTTTTAAAAAAAGTGATAAAATGGAATCTTTTTCTTTATGCAATACAAAAGAATTTAGAGAAGAACACCAAATAGAACTGAGAAACAGCAATGAGGCAGATAAACAGAGAGTTAGCACCTCCCTGATTTCTACCCCAATGACCTTTCATATCAGAAATATTTTTAAATGCAATTCAATTGGTTACCCCATTAGATTTAATTCAAAGATGGTCGCTTTCCTTTCATCTAACAAAATTTCATTTGTTTTAGATTTAACAAATAAAAGTGGATGCGGTTATTTCTTAGAAGGGGCAGAAATTAAAATGAAATTCCCTTTTTCGGAACAAAAAGGGGAATTTAAGAGTTTTAATAAAACTAAATTATCAAAAGTACTTGATTTTTTAATTGTTGTTGTACTGGAATGGTTTGGAGAAGGTGGCAATCAGATGGGAAATACTGGTAGTTGTGTGAATGGAGATGGATTGAGTGGATCAAGGAATACAACTGATGTCGCTGGCACATCCGATACAAGGAATACGGCAGATACACCTGACACATCTAGTCGACACATCCCTTTTGTTTCATTTTCTTTTGAAAATCCTTTTGTGGGAGAACTTTTACTTGGGTTTCCTAAAAATATGTTTTTTTTACCCGATTTTTTAATTATAAAACCTGAAATTTTGATTTCTTTTTTTTCTATTACAAAAGATTTTCTTTTGTCAATTGAAGTATTTGAAAAAGATCATTTTTTTAATTTTAAATTAAAATTTAAGATTTCTAAAATTAAAAAATTGACAATTTTAACTGAAATAAATAATTTAAAAGTTCCAAGGGAAGTGAGTGAATGTGATAGTGATAGTGGAGAGATTGGAAATAGTTGTAAATGTAATAGTGAAGGGAGTGATTGTAAATGTAATATTGAAGGCAATAATTGTAAAGACAAAACTGATTCTCACAAACCAATTAATAAGTCACCAGGGAAAGATAAAAAATTGGAGGATTCTAATTCACTTAACGATGATCAACAAACTTTTTTTTATGCTAAAAATAAAATTTTATTTTATTTTGAATTTGTGAAACAAGCATTAAATTCCAATTCTTTTAAAAAGAAAAAGAGGAATTTATTAGATCGTTTCCTTATTGAATCCTTTGCTCCTGGTAAATCAAAGTTACCTTTAGAATTTTATTTTAAAGATGATTTAAAAAGTAATAATTTTGATGAAAATGGGGATTCGAACTTGAAGAATCATAAAGCTGATTGTAGCAGTGCTTCTAACAACTCAAGTAGCAATCCCTCTACAAAAAATCTTATCACTCGTTCTAATTCTGTACCCAATACTTCCCCTGTTGGTAAACGCTCAATTTTTAATTTATTTAAACGATCATCAAGTGTCCCTTTAAAAACTGATAGTTTTAAAGATTTTCCCGCTTTAGATTTTGGTTTTGAGCATTTTGAAATTACCGCTCATTATTTAGCCGTTGATTTTAAGATTGGGATTGATGATATTTTAAAACAACTTGGAAATTCTATTTGTTCCTTATTTAATCCTTTTTTTTGTATTTTAGCACCACATATCGATTTAAGTTTAAATTTTAAGAAAAATATTAATTTTGAACTTTTTTATATTTCGTTCTTAGAAAATTTTAAGTTTTTGGAACTCAAACCAAATTTAAGTTTGAAATTGTTATTCATCCCAGCAGTAAACACAAATTTAAAAATTCCTTTAATTAAAAGGAAAAATAATTTAGAATGCAAATATTTTTTACATTTTAAAACAATTGTATATTTTGATGAACACGTGAATAATTGCAGTGTAAGGAATGATATTGAACAGTCTAACAATGAACCGAATAAGCTGTCTAACAATGAACCGAATAAGCTGTCTAGCAATAAATCGTCTAAGCTGTCTAGCAATGAACCGAATAAGCTGTCTAGCAATAAGCTTAATAGTAATAGCTGTAATATTGAGCAGATAAGTAATAACCGCAATTTTAATCACAATGCCAATCACAATTCAAATATTGGGATTACTGCGTTTTATCCCCCAGAACAGTCTATTAATACAGTCAATTTGTATCCCCTTTTTGAATTTATAAAATGTTGTTATTCTAATTTAAAGCCCATTTCCAATAATATAAATGATGACCCTTTATTTAGATTCAGATTTAACTTAGATGATCTCTCTTTGATTTTTATTGATTTTAAACTTCCTTACCTTATTCGTTTTATTGGTGATCCTTTAAATATTTTAATCGATTTTGGTTTGAATCTAAGAACTTTTCTAAGGTTTAAGGACACTTTTTATGATGATTCCGTTGGTAAAGATGATTTTTTATTTACAATTCCAATTCTCCTTATTCATCAATACAAAGCTTTTATAAATCAACCAGATAATTTAATTAGAATATTTTTTTTATTTAAAAATTTTACTTTTGAAAAACGTTTTCTTGTTTCTAATGATTTCGTTGTTATAAAGCAACAAAATTTAATTAATTTGCTTCAATACGTCTTTTTCCCACTTCAGTCCACTTTTTTAAATAAAATTTTAAAAAATCTTATTTTGAAAGCATCAAAAGTTATTTCATATTTTTTTCAGAATCACAAAAAACTACTTTATCAGGCAAAAGAGAGATCAAATCGAGAATTTACAATGTTATTTTCACACTTGACACCAATAGAACAAGATTTTATAGAGAAGAAATTGAGGAAAATTAAATAAATATTTTTGTGTAAATTTTTTATACGGTGGTAGGGGTGAAGGGGGTAATAAAGTAGTGTAGTTGAGTTGACAGTGTGGTACAGTCTCTAATAAAACTCTAACTTAAAGTCAATAGGACATTTAGTCCTAGTCCAAGGAGACTTTCGGGAAGGGGTATTGAGAGCTATAAGGTTTGTGTAGGGTTGTAGGGGTGACCTGATTTTTGCAGCATGATTACTACTTTTAATAAATGCCTTCTTAGTTTAGTTTAGTTTAGTTTAGTTTAGTTTAGTTTAGTTTAGTTTAGTTTAGTTTAGTTTAGTTTAGTTTAGTTTAGTTTAGTTTAGTTTAGTTTAGTTTAGTTTAGTTTAGTTTAGTTTAATTAGGACAGTATGGTGCTGCCTATAATTAAACTCCTAGTTAAGGTCAATGGGACATTTAGTCCTAAGGCGAGTCGACTTTCGACAGAGGGATTAAAGCTGGCATAAGGGACGTGGGGGGGTTTACGCAGCAATGCGGTTCCCCGACCGGTTCACAGAGAAACACACGAAGAAGACTAACAAGTATTAACAACTACATCTTAAATAAATCCAACTTTTTTTTAGGTAGTGAAGCGTATTTGGAAGCCAGCCTAAAGTGTATATTTTTGTATTAGTGGTGCTGTGTTGTTGTGGTCTCGCATTAGTGTCCCCATACTAAATCGCATATTGCTTTAGTACTACTGTAATGTTCTATTGAATCGATCAAACGCCACAGCTCTATTCCGCTTGCAGTCCAGAGTTTCAAGTATATTAGATATTCGTCTTTGGTAAACTTTACAGTGCTAAGCTCTTTGAAATATTATTTAACAGCACAATTGTAGTGAATTGCAAATTATTTATTTTCTTTGTTGCTCTTCTGTCAATATTTAATAATATTTTGACTAGAAATTCATTTATAAAGTCGTTTTGTAGTTCTATTTGTAAATTATGGCCCGCCTTTTTATCAATATTTCCTTAGTGAAAACCAGATATTGATCAATAAAGAAATCATCTATAGGCAAAATAAAAAATATAACTTTTACAGGCAGATTTGATTTTTTTTTATGGGTCGATTTTATAAAGTCAAGACGTTTTTGGAGGATATACAGCACATTAACTTATAATTAGGTTTTGCTGGTGTAAATGATGACGATTTTATAAGGTCAAGACGTTTTTGAGGATCTACAGCACATTAACTTATAATTAGGTTTTGCTGGTGTAAATGATGACGATTTTATAAGGTCAAGACGTTTTTGAGGATCTACAGCACATTAACTTATAATTGGGTTTGTTGGTGTAAATGATGACGATTTTATAAGGTCAAGGTGTTTTTTGGAGGATATACGCCCCCTTTAACTCATAATGGGGGCGTATGATGCCGATTGTATTGAATAGTCGTTTTGTGTGAAACTCCGATATTTTAGCAATGAATTGAAAACCAATTTTGTGTGAATGCCTGTTGTTATACCATGTTGATAACACATGCTTTAAGATTCTATTTGCCAAATCTGGCTGGTTTCAAAGTTTTATGACATCCTTTCTTTGACAATTTAAAGGAAATTTTTAGAGATGTCTTGAGAAAGAGTGAATTTATAATGCCAACCCCCTGTTCGTGTCGAATGACATTTTTAGGTGCTATAATTTTTTTTAATATTTTAGCATAAATGCTTGTATATGGGAGAACAAAAGATTCGCCCAATGTCAATACCGCGGATATCATAAATATTTAAATTAAATGTGAAAATCTCAGCCCGGATATTTTAAAAAGGTTCAAAAAATGCTTATGAATTTTCAACAACAAATAAAATCTTATGGTATAGAAATTTTGTAAGTTTTTAAATACAATAAAGGGAAAGAAGAAGAATCTATTTTATTATTTTCTAATTTTAGATTTTAATTAAGTATAATTTGTTAAATTTAATAAAGGAAAAGAATAACAGTTTGTTTATCTTAAAATTCTTTTAGAAATTGTTCCCAAAGTAAATTAAATTATAGTTTAAAGTAAGGGCTGATTCCCCTACTTGTGCAACCAATAGAATAAAGAATACACAGCTTCTAGACAAATGCTAAATTAATGTCAATGGCCATTTAGTTCTGGTGCGGCCAAGTTTTTGAAAATAGGGCCAAAAAGCTTCATTGGCGTTTTTATAATTATACGGTGACACGAATTAGGATTTGAAATAATTACTTTAAATCTATATTTTTTATTTTTTGCATCCAATAAATATTTGAAAGAAATTAAAAAGATGAATTTCAGTTTAAATTCGGTGGGAAAACAATTAAAATAGATTAAAAACAAATCTAATTATAATTTTTAGCAGAATATATATGTTAAAAGTCGCCTAAATGATGGATTAAACGCAAGGCCAAAAAACAAGAGAGTGGTGGACCGGTGATGGTGAAAGTATGATGGAGAGTGGGCCCTCTACTTATCCAGCCTACAGTCTTAAATTACTCCGGTATGGCTCCCTTTGAAGAATGTTCTTTTTGCGCATCCTTGGATGTAAATAAGTGTGGCCTCAAAAGACAAAAGATGCTCACTGCACCTATCGGAAGTTTTGGGTAGATCTAAACTTACTCTTACTTAATTTTAAGATTAATGTTTCATTCGAAGTATTTATGAGAAAATTACAATAAGAATTAATTACACCTGGTGGTAGAAAGTGGGTTAATCTTGAATACAAGAGAGACAAAGTAATTGAAACATATATTGGGCGAAGAATCTCTCTAAGATTAAAATTTACTCTGATTTCAAAGTAAAATTTTTGGGAAACCCCATGAAATTGGCAGTAGGGAAATGGTGATTTTAGTGCCAAAATTAGAGGACGGCGTTAGGCTAGTGGTCGGCTTGCTGATTCACTCCTGAGCCGCCCGGGTTCGAACCTTGCTTTGGTTGGTAAAAGAACGAGAACCGGGACGCCGTCGCAAAAGTGGGCGCTAGTCGTAATAACCCCACTATAAAAAGACTAGCATCAGGCCGTGATCGGGCCTTGTAAAAACAACCGATCTCCTTGGGTAGTGGCGGCAACAATAACTCCCATGGCAGTAGAAAGCCTACGTAAGCATAGCGCAGGGATCTGTAGAGAGCCCAAGACAGTATGGTACTGTCTCTAATTATAACGCCAGCTCAAGGTCAATGGGACACTTAGTCCTAAGGCTAGCCGACTGTCGGCAGAGGGATTAAGCTGGCATAAGGGCCGTGGGGGGTTTACGCAGCAATGCAGTTCCCCGACCGGGTTACAGAGAAACACACGAAGAAAACTAACAAGTATTAACAACTACAGCTTAAATAAATCCGACCATTTTTTTAGTGCCAAAATTAGAGAGTGTGGTTTCATCTCTAATAAGCACTAGAACAAGCCCAATGGTCACTCAATTCTAGGGGAAGGCGCCCAACATACCGTTTAAAAAGCCTTAAGACTAGAGTAGATTTATAGGTTTAAATCAATTTTTTTATCTTGATAATTATTTTTTTGGAGAACAAGGAAGATTTCGAGTCTAAAAGTAGGCTAAACCAAGCTTGAAGTTAGCAATATAAAAGGCTGTGAGTACGCAAACCCCGCCAATATGAAAGATATATTCTATGTCTTTATCACTGCCCAAGAATGGATCAAGTTTTGGCTAAAAAACAGTGTATCCCTTCTAAATAGAGAAACAGTAGTTAAGATAAGATCCCGAAACATCAATATCAAATTAAACCGCCAAAAGTGCTCACAATAAAGAATTTTTAACCTTGATCTTAAATTTTAAGCTATCAATATCATGAGATAGTAAAGATTAATCTTAACCCCCTAAAAATATTGAAAGAGTAATCGCGAAGTCTGAAGATAAAATCAAGGTTTACCAGAGAAAAACAATATGCCAAGACAATAAAAGAGTTTAGATATGAAAAGTGAATATTTTAATTAATTACACAAAATTAATAGGTTTCTTGAGAATGAAACAGATTTTAAATTAAAGTGGCAATTGATAAAGTAAAGAAATATTAGATCTAATGTGGTGAAAGGAATCATTGGATAAGGACTACAGGATTTTTTTATTGAATTATGTTCTAATTAAGTTCGTAGTATAAAACCGCAAAGAACTTCTAAATATTATAAGTTTTTGTTAAGATGGAAAGTACTACGATCTGATGGTATGTAAAAATTCTTTATAAAATTGGTTCCAAGCACTACACAGTACATTATATGTATAAATAGTAAAATAGAAGATCAATAGCTCTGCCAAGGAAGGGATTTTATACCAATTCAATCTATTTTTAACATCTAAACACACAATGTGTAACAGTAGTTATGTAATTAGAATATGCATCTCAACAGAAAATCAAAAAGAAACAGTTGGGGAAGTTTGAGGTTCCAAAGAGCAAAAATTGGTGAATATTACAATTAATAAATATCATTAAAACAGATTTAAACCTGCCTGGATTGATAGCAAAGTGGCACTTGTCTCTTTAAGTAATAAGTATTTACCATTATGTATAAAAACTTTTAATTTAGCAACCCGGAGAAGTAAGTTCATTAAATATCGGCAAAGTAAAATCTCGATGTTAAATTGAAAATCACAAGCGACAATAAAGCCAAAATTTAATTGAAGATAATATATAAGACCTTCGTGTGTTCCAATTTTACTACAGGGAAAAATGGGATTATGGAATATCTAAAAGGCGCATCTTATAAGAAGTAGGGAAAGGCCTGTTGGATACCAGGAAAGAAGCAGCCCATATCGATATACACTTTAATAGGTCAAAAAACAGTTATTCTTAAATAAATTATTTTGTTTAAAAGTGGTTCATATGTTATTGAATATTAATATATGATATTTGTTTAAAGTTGTTGCTCTTAGCTATGAACTATCTAATGAAGCCAGGCTTCAAGCACACACCCACTTAACAGCAAAATCTCTTTCAGGCCTAATTAATCTTAATGGATTTAGCTTTAAATAAATGATTTTATTGTATAAAGAAAGCAAGTTTTATGTTTTTATCAAAAAAGACTATATTCAAATTTTTTTTGTAAAATACCTTCCCAATTTTTTCAACGAGTATGCAAGTAAAGTAAAGGGGATTTTTTGGAGGGATTACTATGACCATGCCTGCATTTATACTAAATTAAAACCTAAGCTCATTAAATTGGAAATACAACTTTTTACCCAAATCTTAGGCCAAATATTAAATTACATATCGAAAATTTGACTCTATTATAAATGCATTTTTATTGTATTTGTGAATATATAATAAATCCATAAAAAGTATATTAATCTTACTTTGTTATAAACATAATCAAAAAATGTTGTTAGCCATAATAACAAAATTAATCCCAAATATAAAGTTCATCTGCAAACCATAGTTTTAAACTTCTCCAATTCTAAAAAATTGGGTTTGAAATTATACGCCTGCTTCTCTTTATTTATCGTTGTTTGTGGAGATTATAATACATATAATCAACTCATGTTGAGCAACAACAACAAATTGCCAGGCTTTTTCATCAAAACTATAAATATTGGACATGCAGATAATAGATCAACTCTGCGGCTAATAAACACAATTATCATAAAAGATTCATATAATTAGTAAATACACTGCTAAAATAAAAGAGAAAAACAGCCTGTTTCCACTAATTCATTATCTTTTTACTTTTCCACATCAATAGTGCGCTAAAACGCAACTCACCACTTTAACCTGCAAAATTTCTTAAAATAAGATACCAAAAAAGAGTAATTTTGCAAGTTTAATTTAGATAATTTGAAATTGATAATACTAATATATCTAATAAAAATCTTTTAAGCATTTTGTTTTATTAGCAGTTTGCAAACAAAGCGGCTGAAACTTACTGTTCCAAATTATTGCTATTAAGATGAGTAGTGTTCAAAAGACACCCCCATTAATTCTTATTAACGCCAACGAATACCGTTTCGATAAGAAAACACCTTGAAAGATAATTGAAGGTTTTATCAACATAATTTTGGCTAACTGCATTATTAATTCCATTCAAAGCAGAATAACCTGGCTTTTGTAAAGAATAGTATCTGCTTGAAGTCAAAGTTAATACTTAGATATTATTAGAAGTAAAGATGCTAGATCTATAATATTCTAGATCACACAACGGCTTAATCAAACAAATAAAACCTTTGGAATTGTTATTTGTGTAATACGTGGTAAATAAAGCCACTAGCAATTACTTTTTTTAAATAAAATAGAAGTCTTTCGGCAAATCGATTTTTTAACATAATTCACTCAAACCGTGCATTAATAAAATTATTTATATTGTAGCTCCTTTTTTATATAATCAGAATGTAAGCACACAGTGTCTATTTTTAATTAATATTTGATAAGATAACTTATAAAAAAATGAAAATTTTGTTATGCAAGAACAATTAATTTTTCTATGTACGTAAACGTACCTGAAATTAACTTTCATAGGAATATATATCTAATGTTTAACTGTTCACCCTTGAAAAGACTACTCTTTATATTCTTAACCACTGGGCCAAAAGCTTTGAAGAGGAGGGTTTAGCTAATAATTATAAGATACTTTTTGATTCTTAAACTTAATCAGGTTATTTTTGTCCATAATGGTGATGCAAGTCAGGCGCGGGTTTTATGCGCTCAAAACTTCATGTTATTTACTTTTGGCACAGACATTTTCAAACAGCGGCAATTTTTACTTCAAAAAAATCTTGGCTGCAGCTTTTTTAAAAAACATTGAATTGGCAGACTATGTCTATCTTTTTATACAATTTAATTTTGGTGCTAAATGTCTTCTAGTTAAGAAGGGTATAGAAAATCGTTAATGTGCCCAAAAGGTTATCTTTAACCCACTTTGGATGCTTAAAATACAAATTCCGTAGTTTCTCGCACATCTAAAAAAATACTGCGCCATTAAACAATCTGGAAACAAAGATCTTAGCAAGTGCTTAATTATATATCCAAGCTTTATCTTTTAGGGGTTTTAATAGCACAATCTTTTACTTTTTAGAATTTTGGGATTAATTATTGGCAATGCTTCTTATTTTTGAACTATCTTCCCCCAGAGAGCACCGATCGCATGTTTGGTTCAATCTTAAGTGACATTGTAATTTTTTTCTTGTACTTCTTTGGGACATCGCTACTAAACTTCCAAGTTAATTACAAATTGTTTTGTTTTCAACTTACATTGACTTATAAGGACCGGTTATTTGTTATAAAATCATATTAACTTGTTTTATAACTGACTTTATATATCAAGATTGGGGTTTTTGTTTTAACTAATATTATCCCTTTTAATTGTATCTTATACGAACAGATCTGCTTATCGTGTTGTATCTCAATGAAAGTTTACATTTAAGTACTAACTTTTTTATATCTGAATTATCACTTATCACATTACCCCTTGATCTGTGAAGCGCGATTTCTTTCTGCCAAACACACATATTTGCTGGCAAGTGCAAAATTTACACATCTTGAATAATTTGGCCCCTAATGTAATTATGGCGTAACATTCGGCCACACTTTGTGACTAAGATCCACCATTATAAAAGCGGCCTTCCATAGGAGAATGTACTTGACCATTAGAAATATAATTAAATTTTAAGTAAATGGTAAGGGGTTTTATCTCTGTGCACAAAAAATCCTTAAGTTAGATAAATCCAAATATTTTTCAATAGCTAGCTCGTGATAGCACAATCTAAATAATCTTAAGTGGCTTTAGTCTACATTTATATCCACTAAGATTATTAGCTTGCGATTCACACAAGTGTCTTGGTAGGCCATTTTTTTACTCAAGTAACTTTGTATAAGATCAGGGCGGCTGAATTACTGGGCTCTAAAGTTTCCTTTCCAAATCTTGGAAAAATTTGGTTTAGTTCTAATTCCATATGCTCACCCGTGCCCAAAATTACAAAAAACTCCTTTAATTTGAATTTTTAGCAGATTTAAATATTCGTTAAATGATACCAAATTCCATATATTCTTATGCTTTTATAAATGTTCCGATTAAGATGAGGGGTTCTTTAGTTACAACGCTGTTTTAACTACTCCTTCCACCAATTTTAAGGGTTATAAAACCAGAGATATGTTTTTTATGACTAGTTTAGCCCACCCAACTAATTTAAGTTTTTTTATTTTACATTAATAATTTCTAATATTAAAAAAATTTACTGTTATTAAAAGCAAACATTTTAAACGAAATCTAAATGAAAAATGAGATGGATTGCAAGTAGTACTGCTGTAGAAAATTCAAGCAGAAACTAAAACTTAACAAAATTTTCTGCTCTTTTTCATCTTGCAAATACTCGAACTGCCATTTAATTAAATGCTTCATTGACCTAACTTAGTGTTTAACTAGTGATAAAACAGGCTGTATTAATGAACTTGCATAAGTTTAAGCAACAATAAATGATGGAACTTAATATAAAAAACGTAATCGGCACGGATTTTACCTAAATATTTTAACCTGTGTTCATCTTTATTGCTTTAATCATATATGTTTTTTTTATTAAACGTGAAAAGTTCTCTGGAAATCATAAGTACTATGCTCAAGTCAATATCATACTTGTAAAACGTATCTAGTTTAATATTCTGTACTATCTTTTGAATTTATAATTAAATATGTTTATTTTAAGCACAGGTTTATACTTTTTACCGGCTGATTAATGAGGGAGCTTATCGGCATGAAACAGACTAGCAAATTAATATATTGTTCGAATCTTATCACTGCCGCCATCTTTCACTTTCCATACCCGGACTTTTATATACTATTATTGAACAATCCAGAATCATTTTAATAAACTGGTCTAGTACTAAATATAAACACCCCTTGTTTCCTTTTTTTAAAAATATGTTTGTTTTTAAGATGCTGTTTTCTCTACTCAGGGCCTTATAAATTGCTTACATTTGTTAGAGATAAACCAACTTATCAAATTAATGTTTAATTAACCCAAACTGTAATAAATAATTATCTCCAATACACGTGATTTTTGTTAATGCAATCAAAATTATTTACGTTTCATTTTTGTAGCTTCTTCCAAAGTGTTCTAATAACAGCGCTCTCATGCATTTGAATAAAAAGCGCTCTGCTGAAAATCGCCATGCGTAAGTTGAAAAGATAATTATTTTAAATACACTAAATGCTTTAATTATTGAGAACCAATTTCCTCTATGATAAGGTGATTTATTGGAAGTATTGAGACCTTTCTACTTATTAATTAAATATGCACATAACTTTACCACCTTAATTTAGCCGTCCTGAATTTCTATTTTCGGTGACAACCACTCTTTTCCTTTACCGAAATTTTGCTTTCATAAGTCAAGGGCAAGTTATTAAAAGTATGTTTCCTTTTTATTTCGGCATTTATTATGGTATAATAGTCTTTAAAGACTTAATAATAAACGTTTAAACTTGTATAATTAGATCTTAACTGGCAATTCCAATTTCTAAACACGAGGGTATGTTTTTTTATATCCTACATCTTGGTGTCTGCTGCGGATTATTGGCAGGCAATATATGCAATGTTCAATGTAATTCGACAATGCTCTAATATTAAATATCAGTCGTGTGGTATTTGTTATCTCATATTGATGTCTGCTTAGGCGCTAGATTTTGAGTGTTTTTTATGTAGCCTAAGGGGTCTTTGGTATACATGAAGTTATTCCCTGGAACCAGAGCCATAGATTAGGCGTCTCTAGCTGAGGTAAAATCAGATGTAGAGACTTTAGAGATTTTTTTCTTGTTAATGAATGGCTTGAGAATTAAATTCATCCGCAAGCCAGAAAGGCCCTACGAATGTTTCTCTCTTCCTAGCGCAAAAGAAGAAGTTTGTTGAGCATGCAAAAAATAATCTCCTTTTCTTTTCTTCTTAGTTTAGTGTGCAGGATTAGTTTAAATATAATTCATGGCCTTTTTCCTTTAAAATAATCATCCGCCTGTATAAACCTATTTGTGTGTCTGAAGAACTATCTTAAATAAATATCTAGCGTGTTCGTTTTTAGATATTAAGGCTTGAAGTAATATGTGTGTTGCGCTTAAATAGATTTATGATTCAAATCCCGAAAGTAACTTCCATGTAAAGGCTTTTCGGCTGTTGCTTTGCCTTTCCGAATACTTTGCACTATTTAGCATGAATTAAAAATAACCAATTTGGAGATACTTAATAGTTTTTTGGTGTTTTGCTGGAAATACATGGTGGCATGAGTGAATAACACTTATCTATATGAAACTCTTGCCCAAATCTTCTTTATTTCACTTACTATCTATTGCTAATATCAGCAACTAAAAAAAAATGTTCGGATTTATTTAAGCTGTAGTTGTTAATACTTGTTAGTTTTCTTCGTGTGTTTCTCTGTAACCCGGTCGGGGAACCGCATTGCTGCGTAAACCCCCCCCACGGCCCTTATGCCAGCTTTAATCCCTCTGCCGAAAGTCGGCTAGCCTTAGGACTAAGTGTCCTATTGACCTTGAGCTGGCGTTTTTATTAGAGACAGTACCATACTGTCTTGAGCTCTCTACAGACCCCTGCGCTATGCTTACGTAGGCTTTCTACTGCCATGGGAGTTATTGTTGCCGCCACTACCCAAGGAGATCGGTTGTTTTTACATGGCCCGATCACGGCCTGATGCTAGTCTTTTTTATAGTGGGGTTATTACGACTAGCGCCCACTTTTGTGACGGCGTCCCGGTTCTCGTTCTTTTACCAACCAAAGCGAGGCTCGAACCCGGGCAGCTTAGGAGTGAATCAGCAAGCCAACCACTAGCCTAACGCCGTCAAAAAGTTAAAACTACACGGGTATTTGAATGGCGACATCTTTTTAAATCCATATTATAAAATTAATTAATTATTTGTAGGAAATATATGCGGGCTGGAATTTTCCAAGCCCTGTCCTGTGACCAAATTCGTGCGACTTGCACGTTACACTACAATTTCTATAAATAGCTATTAAAATAGATAAGTTAATTTATTAAAAAGTTGTTTAAAGAGTAATAAATAAACATAATCAAAACGTATATAAAATTTTATATTAAGAAAAGCATCGGATTAGATACACTGCTAGACAGTTATCTGACTAATTCTTTTTAAGGTTATCAAAACAATTTTGAAATTGCAGGTGGTAGGGAGACTTTTAGAGATCGGCCGATAGGCACATCGCCACCAATAGATTAATACTCCTATTTAATTTAAAATAATTATTAGGTGAAAAAGTTGGTTTAAAGCTATACCGATTAATACCACATAGTTTTGTAGAATATTTTTTACAATTCAACAACACTCTAAAATTTCTTTTTAGTAGCTAATTAAACTAACCATTTAAACCCTTCCCCAGCAAATATATTACAGGAAGATTGCTTCACAAATAAGCATAATTTTTTTAATAAGAGAATGTAATATCGCTTTCTTATAGCAGAGTTAAACCTTATCTTTTTATAAAAATTCTTGAAATTGCGCTATAAAGCGAACAAAGGTGCAGCCCAGTAGTTTTTAAAAAAATAATTTAAGGCACAAAATGCTGCTCCCAACATACTGTACTAATCTATTATTTCAGATGATGCCGTTTTCCTTTGGCAATAATTTGTTAAAAAATAATTCAATGGTGAGAAAACCGAAACGGGATAGATTTAAATGTGGTTAAAGATTATTAATTAAAAACAAATAGATCTCTTGAATATTTTTATAATCCATTCGATATCTGAAAAATCTTGAGATTCGGCATACTTAATTATGTTTTTAACTAGTTTAATGTTACTATACATATCAGCTAAGCTATACAACTGTTATTTAGCTTACTAAGAACGAGGAGCCCGGGGGTTATCAACGAACACCCTTTCGGCTTAAAAAGATTTAATTTTTAACTTAATCTAAAAGAAAGCTTACATTTTTAGCTGTGCAGTATATTTTCTTCGACCACAAATCAAAGGAGTAAACTTGTTTGCAAGAGCCAAACAGCTTGCACAGTATTAAAGAAAAATGAAAAAATTGTGAATTGTCAGTTGCTCTTAAATTTAGAAGGTCATAAAAAATTCTTTGATAGGAACGCTGTCACCTACCACTAAAGAAATGGAGCGTAAAATAGACTGTGCAAGAAGTAATTAAATATGTAAATTTCTTGTGATATTCTACCGGATGCTGTGTGACAGAGCAAGTCTTTAGTGGCTTACATGTTCAATTCTAAATCCTTTACAGGCATTTAATAATGCACTTGTAAATCTGCTCAAAACGGGGTTATTAGTGTGAGTCTTAAACAAATAAAATAATGTTCATTGGATATAAAGTGCCGTGTATCTTTTCTTTCTCTCTGCTTTCACCCAAAGTTAAACGAAATTCTTATTGTTTATTTTATTTAGCACATTAAAGGGAGTAACTTAAGATTAATGATAAATAGAAGCAAAATCAAGAGTATAATAAGCTGCTGGGCTTTCAATGTATTTGTGGGGTTGGGCTAAAGGCAAAGTTCTTAAAATGGGAATGTTTAGAATTTCTAAAATATTTTCCAACCTAGCTGCCTATTTAATGCAAAAAATAATAGTTTAAACTGAGAGACGGTTGCATATTTTATGTGCACATTGCACCTGCTTGGGTAAAACCCCCTTTTATAAAAAAGTTGCTAACTGCTGGCTGTATTACATATTTAAGCCAGATGCAAACATCTTTCCAAAGCAAAAAGGATTTTAAAAATTCATTCCAAAGTATAAAGATAATATTACACAAGTGCCTAAATACAACATAGCAGCACAGATTTATTCATGTACATTAAGAAGCGAGAACACATAAGAACAATTGATGTTGATATTGCCTGCTTTGATATAAAGTTTAATGTAAAAGTGAAAATGTGGTTAAACAGCAAATGTAGTAGATCTTATGTATAAATCTAAGGCTTTAAGAATTTTATTTTTAATGGTCAGGTAAGGTTTAGACAAGGAGTTCTAAAAGAACTAAAAGAGAGGGTGGGGATTTCACCTGATTACTTTCAATTACTAGTTAGAAAGGATGGGTGGAAGAAACTTGGTGAGCTTGTAGAGAAGATGAAAGTACCCATTGGGATTCTTAATTTAAAAAGAAAGGCCTTTTTAATCTTAAAAAACATTTATTTTTGCCCAAATGGCAGAAACCAAAATTATTTAATTTTAAATGATTTGCAAAATGTTAGTCTTGGAAAGGGGTAAAGAAACAAGTGTTTTTTGGATATATATTATCAACAATTAGTCTCATCTGTATTTTCTTTACCAATCTATCTCGATTATAATTGATAATTAACAATTGAGTTAAATTAGAGCCATACCAAAAACCAAAGCATACTCAAATTTGGATGGGTTTTACAAACATAAGGTCCTAGCTTGTGTTGTTAGGGATTTATTATTTATAATATAAGAAGCCTCATATTGTATACCGAAATTCCAAGGGTGGCTTATACATCAGAAAGAAAAAACTCATTGTGTGCATCAATTTCTATATTTCTGTTTATTGAACAGCAATAAAAAACTTTTTTTAAAGATGTCGATAATTTTTTATCTAGAACTTTAGAATAAAACTTGCATTCTCTGGAAATTTAAAAAATATTTATAAAAGAAATTTGCCCAGAACATATGCGAATTTTTGAAAATTTTTTAAGTGTATTGTCAACTTAATGTAGATCGATAGGTGCCTTCTGCACAATCTTTGCAGCCCTCAAGGAAACAATAAAATTAACTGGCAATACTGCAGAAGTTTGTATAAAAAACACCTATAAAGCTAAAAATATTATAACGTAGGGCTTTTAACTTATTATAAACATGAGTGATATATAACCGGAGTAAAATCACAAGTATTTAGCACAGCTTCTATAACATTGTGTTGGTTAATTTAACTTCCCAATCGGGTTTACATAAACACCGGGAATTCTAGTTTAATGCCCTTTGTATCCTCTATAATTAATATACAATATTATGTTCACTTCGCATGCTCACTAAAAATATCCTTAAAATTAAAATATTTAAAAAATGTAAAAGAGACGGAACTCATGTTTTAATCGGCTTTAGACAATAGAAATACTGCGGCCTACCAATATAGTTTTCATCTGCTTTTTTAGTATGAAATTTGTAACAGAATTTTTAAGAGCTTCTTTTACTTTAGTTGCCTTTCGGGGACACCTGCCATAAAACAAGCCTTTTGACTTGCCCAAGAAATTAATTCTAATTGCGGTGTTTATGCGTGTCCTACATCGGCATTTTTCCACTTGCTGCATGCTAAATCGTATACCTAGATAATAACTTGGCATTTGAGAAGCAAAATTTAATATATAGTTTATTAATAAAAAGATTATACACAGCATTTAAGAAACGAGCTATAATTGATTCCTTTAAACCTGTTTAAAATATTTTTTGATCTCTGCACTGCCTCGGAGAATACTCGAAACTGCTTCTTTGCTTGTTTATTTTGAATGCTGGTAATCATACAATGCCCTAATTCACAAAAAACTCTGTATGGATCTATTCAAAGTTTGCAAGTTCATTTTTGCCCTGAAAAAAATACCTCTGATTATTATAGATAAATCACGAGCACACGTTGAAAATGGCATTCTTTCCTTAGACTAGGCTTCAATCACCGAATTTAAATAAGCTGAAAATAGTTTATTTTATCCATTTGAACAGCTTAAAATTAAATATTAATTAAATCAGCCTAGAATCTTTGTAATTATTGGCCATGAGTAAATTTCACAGGGTCGTACTTTTTTATCTGCTATATTAGAATTTTGGACTATAAAATATAATCGGTGCCAAGTGCAATTCATTTATAAAATTCTTTAGAAACTTAAGGTATATCTTCATATTCTCATATGCATTGACTCAAAAAACAAACTTCTAAATCTCTTTTTGATGTACGGTCGCCCACCCATTAGTCTATTTAAAACTTGGAATGCGGCCATAATTTGTATTGGCAGATTGGAAATCGATCAATATCTTTAGATTTCTTAGCGGCGTTGGGCTAGTGGTCGGCTTGCTGATTCACTCCCGAACTGCCCGGGTTCGAGCCTCGCTTTGGTAGGTAAAAGAACATTAACCGGGACGCCGTTACAAAAGTGGGCGCTAGTCGTAATAACCCCACTATAAAAAGACTAAGACAGTATGGTACTGTCTATAATTATAACGCCAGCTCAGGGTCAATGGGACACTTAGTCCTAAGGCTAGCCGACCGTCGGCAGAGGGATTAAGCTGGCATAAGGGCCGTGGGGGGTTTACGCAGCAATGCGGTTCCCCGACCGGATTACAGAGAAACACACACGAAGAAAACTAACAAAGTATTAACAACTACAGCTTAAATAAATCCGAACATTTTTTTTTTCTTTAGATTTCTTAACATCATATATATGCTTGAGAATGGTACCCTCTTAACTTTAAATATATTTCAAAACGGGGATGTAGCTTTTAAGATTCACAAGTAAATCCTAATCTGAGTTAATCAAAAAGCCGCCGATTTAATGATTGAAAAAATAGTTCTCATCACATCGCTACCAAAAAGCTGTTTACAAGCTGATGCCAGCATAATTACTTAAAATGTAAAAAAGTTCTTGGACTTAATATCTATAAATTTTATAAAGCTATCTCTTTTCTTTCAGCGTTTGTATTAACATAACTTTTTTGGCATTTATATCATAGCATGTTTATTTTTAAACCTTATTTTAACGCCATTACATGAAAGCAATTTATACTTTTTAGCAATAATTTTAATGCATGAGCCTATTTCGTGCAACGATTTTTTAGATGTGCTAACCTAGCAGAATATTTGAAATGCTTTGATGCTAAGCTGATATTTTTTGAGTATAAAAAGAAGCTTAAGTATCCTATTAAATATCTGCATAATAAGCCTGAAAGCACGCGGAAAATCTAGGGTGGAGGAATTGTAGAAAAGGCGCCGGTGATGGGTTTTTTCAAACCACTATGCAGAGGATGCTTAGTTTTCGTGTTTAAATTTTATAAGGATCCTGTAGAGTTTTTAAAGCAACTACTTTTTTAGTTTCTGTGCTTAGGTTTGTATTAAATTTTTATCCTAAAGTAAACAAGGGCATCATGCTTGCCTACTAGATAGCTTTTCTATACAAACCAAACAATAGAAACGCGCCCAAAACATACCGATTTCAAATTCGGCTAATAAATGTGTTTGTTTCTGCAACAAGCGGCCTGAGCTGTGATTCTACGGCACACAAATTAAATATTAAGATTTAAATGTGATATAAGCTGATCAAAGTGTGTAAAAACTTTGTGTTAATATAAAGACGTATATGCAAACACGCTTTCTTTGTGACTAAAACGCCGACTTTCGAATATTTTACAAAAATCAACTGCAGAAATGTTTAACATTAAAAATTTGGTGGAAATCGGGCGTACTAAAATTATAATTGAATTTGAGGAATCGCGGTAAAAATATATGATAAGCTAGCTTTTTATCAATAAACTTGAGATAATTAAAAATAAGTCTGGTACAAAAATCACGCAC
>NW_027518542.1:0-24548 GCF_051622035.1 Arctopsyche grandis
CCTTAAAAACGAAGTCTCCGCAAGAACAATGGAGAAAGACAACACTCTTATTTTTATCTGTGACGTAAATGCAACTAAGCCAACAATAAAAGCAGCTATAGAACAAATTTATGGATCAAAAGTATGCAAAGTAAACACCCTCGTAATGTTTAAGCAATGCGCTAAAAAAGCATTTGTTAAATTTGCAAATGAAGGTGATGCAGTTGAAGTTGCAACAAAAGCTGGAATTTTATAAATTGCTTTAGTTTTAAATTGTTTTAATATTTTTTTTAAAAATTAAATTTCTTACTTAACAATAAAACAGATGTATTATAAACAAAATATTTATATTAAAAAAGATAATAAAATGTGTATTTAAAAGACCCTGTAGTTTATATTTAGAACTGAATTATAGCTAATTAAGCCAATTCCAATTAATAAATACCTCTGCTATGATTACCTTCAGCCTTATTTAATAAATACCTCTGCTATTACAACCTTCAGCTTTATTTAATAAATACCTCTGCTATTACAACCTTCAGCTTTATTTAATAAATACCTCTGCTATTACAACCTTCAGCTTTATTTAATAAACACCCCTGCTATGGCAACCTTCGGCTTTATTTAATAAATACCCCTGCTATGACAACCTTCGGCTTTATTTAATAAATACCCCTGCTATGACAACCTTCAGCCTTATTTAATAAATACCCCTGCTATGACAACCTTCGGCTTTATTTAATAAATACCCTTGTTATGATTTTCTTCGGCTATTGCTATTTATTTTAATTCAATAAATCCCATGAATCAAAATGTTCTCATAAAATTATTAAAAGTTTATTATGGCAATATCTTTCATATTTCTTAGCATTCAGTGTTTACTCTGTCTATACTCCTGCCATATTCTCTGCCTGCTCGTTAATTTCTTTTCAGCCATCTTCCTCTTCTCGATCTCGCCTCCTATCAAAAGAAATGAAGAAAAAGTATTCTTAAGAACTAGGGATATGAATGTATGCTTCAATCTTAAGCTGGATCCCTATTTCACTCCAGTGCTTCTGGTGAAAATTTATTCACAATAAATTAAAAATAACAATGTTCTTGGGTGTATGCCAGTTCAATTTATGTTAATTAAATCTGTGCTATAATTTATTCGGTTAAAAGTTTTTTTAATTAATACAAAATTAAATGATAAACTCCCCATTTTAAATTAATTTTTTAAAACATAATTTATTACTGGAGTTTACTGATTTTCATAATCTCAACAATAATATTCAAACATAAAGTTATTCCAAACTAGTTTTTAGTAATATAATAAGTAAGAGTTTGAGGTTAACATGGGTATTTAGTATTATATGTGTCTTTTGCCACCGAAAATGGCGTAAACTCTTCATCATTAAAGTATTTAATCATTAAGGGCATTTATTTAAATTAAATTTATAGAGTATAACAGTAACCCCTCTTCACCATTAAGGTATTTAGACATTACAGGTATTCAGGGATTATATTAATAGAAGATAACAGTAACCCCTCATCATCATTAAGGTATTTAGACATTACAGGTATTCAGGGATTATATTAATAGAGGATAACAGTAACCCCTCATCATCATTAAAGTATTTAATCATTAAGGGTATTTATTTAAATTAAATTTATAGAGTATAACAGTAACCCCTCATCATCATTAAGGTATTTAGACATTACAGGTATTCAGGGATTATATTAATAGAGTATAACAGTAACCCCTCTTCATCATTAAAGTATTTAATCATTAAGGGCATTTATTTAAATTAAATTTATAGAGTATAACAGTAACCCCTCATCATCATTAAGGTATTTAGACATTACAGGTATTCAGGGATTATATTAATAGAGTATAACACAGTAATATGTTAAAATAGTATTAAATAAATAGCCCTTTAAATAAGGCTTCAGATAACAACATTATATATATTTAACTTAATATATTTTTTAATTTTGTTAACGTTACCCCCTTTCTCATTAAATTCTATTTACAGATTTATTTAAAATGTGGATTAATTAATTACAAATGTGCCTCTTTGCAGAAAATTTCAAGGAATTTAAAATTAACTTTTTCTTGCTTAAAGTCGGCTTGCCTTTTTTCCAAGCGCCTCATTGAGCTTGAGCTGCCCGTTAAAACAGCGCTTTCATTCGGCATCAATTGGACAAAAATGCTCTTTTACAATTTATCTATGCATTTAATTTTAATTGCTTATTACTTTCGTGTCGGAATTTTATATAAACCCCATTTTACATGCTTTTGTATTAGCTTCTCTTCTTTTAAATATTCTCATCCGTGACTTTTTAATCCCATGGAAATAAATGAAAAACTAGAAGAGCTTTTAAGACAAAGAAAAGAGATTTGCGAAAAATTAGACAAGCAGGAAGAAACAATAATGAGCTTAGATGCATATAAACGAACTTTCATTAAATGTTTATGCCCTGATGAAGTAACTTGTAGCTTACCAACAGATTTTAGATTTGATGATGAAAATAAAATAATAGAAAGAAATGAAGAGTATCCCCTCTTAATTATTAACAAAGGTTTATGTATAAACAAGGGGGAGAGCTTTAGTACTTTTCCTATTAATTACAAATGTCTTAGAAAATATAAAAAGATCGGAAATACCAATGAATACACCTGGTACACTACCACTGTGCTAAAGAAAAAAGGCACTTATTTCTTTATAATAAAAGATGATGAAAATAACACATGGAAAGGAAAAGATGCTTTTTCTGAATTTGTAAAATCATTTGATGTAAATTTTCCATTTAAAACAATTCAAAAATGGCTAGGGCTGAGTAAATTAGAGCCAAAAATATCTCTACCATTTTATAATGAAAAATTTGATTTTAGACAATTCTAGCTCTTTTACATTTATAAACTCAATAAATAAATAATTTTCATAAAAAGTATTAAATTTAATTCTTATGGGTTGATTATAGCTATTTAAGCTAGCACTATTTAACAAATATTCTTGTTATGATTATCTTCAACTTATATATAAAGTTGGGTTTATATATTATACAGTTAAAGAAAAAAAAATCGGATTTATTGAAAAGTGGTTGCCTACAGCAAAAAAAGAAGTTTCCTACAAAACTCTGGGGCCCCTATAGCATCTCTATCCCTCTGCCGACAGTCGGCTAGCCTTAGGACTAAGTGTCTCATTGACCTTGAGCTGGCGTTATATTTAGAGACAGTACCATACTGTCTTATACAGTTAAAGAAATACCCATGCTTACCTCAAACTCTTACTTATAATATACTTCATAAAAAAACTCATGTTTATTTAAAAATATAACATAAAGGGCTAGATTATAGCCATTTAAGCAATAATTATTTAATAAACACCCTTGTTATGATTATCTTTAACTTAAAATATTAAAACCACATTTCTTATTTTAAGATTTTCAATATGATTAAATTAAAAAGAGATATAAAAACGGGCAATTTAAAAATAATAGTTTTTATAACATTGTTTTGAATTACACAAAATTTGGTTTAAAACTATTTAATCTGTTTTCATGGCCCCATTTGATAGACTAATCTCGGATTCCTATCATAACTAGAGGCTACTGAGGATGTTACTTTTTCTGAATCATCTTCACTAGTATCTTCGTCTTCGTAAGATCCTTTCGTTTTAGTAATTTGAAGTGGAAACTTATAGTTTCTTGATCTCTCGTCAGTCACTTCCTGAATTACATTAGGGAACTTTGAATCTTGATCAGCGGTTATAACATTGATTTCATTTTCATTATTACTAGATAACAAGTTTCCTGAGTCTTCATCACAAAACGTATTCAAACTTTCGATTGTGCAATCATTTAAATACTTTGAAGGAATAATTACGTCCTTTTCTTTCTTTTGTAATTTTGAAGGCTTTTGTACTTGTGGACAATCACAAAGTTGTGGCTGATAATTTGTTTTGGGGTTCGATGTAACTTGGGATTCATTACATTCACAATCATTGGCATTTGTTATACGAACAGGTTTTGGCCTTGGTTTTGTTTTTGGACGTTGTAGCTTTTGCTTTGGTTTACTCAATGGTTTTTGTGGCAAAGTGCATTCGCATCCAGTTTCACAATTACAATCTTCTTGAGCTTGTTTGGGCTGTGGCATAGGCCTGAAAATATATTTCGGTTTAGCCGGAGCTTTTGCCTGTTGAGGACACTCACAGAGGCTTCTCATATTAGAAATACTTTCATTTTCACAATCACAAGAGTAACCAGACAAGCCAGATTGATTGTTTCCTTGGGGTTGTTTTGACCGCCTTGAGTTAGAACCATTAGATCCTTTTTGTGGAGGAGAATACTGCTGTTCTTGTGGTGGAGAGTACTGTGGCTGTTGTGGAGAAGAATATTGTTGTTCTTGTGGAGGAGAGTACTGTGGTTGCTGTGGAGGAGAATATTGTTGTTCTTGTGGAGGAGAGTACTGTGGTTGTTGTGGAGGAGAATATTGTTGTTCTTGTGGAGGAGAGTACTGGGGTTGCTGTGGAGGAGAATATTGTTGTTCTTGTGGAGGAGAATATTGTGGCTGTTGTGGAGGAGAATATTGTGGCTGTTGTGGAGGAGAATATTGTGGCTGTTGTGGAGGAGAGTACTGTGGTTGCTGTGGAGGAGAATACTGTGGTTGTTGAGGTTCGGGCACTGCAACAGTTTGTGCTGGGACTTCGTTAAACATTGTGACAGTTACAGGCATAGTTACAGTTTGTGCTGGAGGACTTGGGCCTTGTTCAACTACTGTGACTGATACAGGCATTGTTACAGTTCGTGGTGGAGGACTTGGGCCTTGCTCAACTACTGTTACTGATACAGGCATAGTAATTGTACTTGCTTTGGGCCTTGGAGATTGCTTAGTAATTGTGATTGGGAAAGGAACTTGAACAGTTTCGTTTGGAAGTCTTGGAAGTTGCTGTGTAATTGTGATTGGGAAAGGAACTTTAACAGTTTCTGCTGGAGGTCTTGGAAGTTGTTGTGTAATTGTTATTGGGAAAGGAACTTTAACAGTTTCTGCTGGAGGTCTTGGAAGTTGTTGTGTAATTGTTATTGGGAATGGAACTTTCAATGTCTCTGTTGGTAACCTTGTCGTACTAGTAATAATAACTGGTTTGACCACAGTTTCTGGAGGTGAAGTAACACTTACCATAATAGTAGATTGTGGAAGCATACTTGTTGATATTTGAACAATAGTACGAGGTGGAGATGTTAAAGTTTGAACCGGGCCTGGTACAATAACAGTTGAATGTATCGGTGGTAAAGTCGTACTAACATAAACAGTAGATGCTGGATATTCAATTTGATGATGAACCGTGGATGTTATTGGAGGTTGATAAATTACTTGTGGTGGCATTGTTTTTTCGACAGTAACCGGTTTGGCAGTTTTGAAAATAGTTGTAGGGATTTGGAATACCAAAGGTGGAAGCGTAGTAACAATAGGCTTTTCACGTTTAGTGTATGTAACTGTCATAGGTGCTTGTGTAACAACCATTGGTGGTGAAGTTACAACCGTTGTGACTAAACTAGTTACTAAAGATGTAATACTATCCCTTATAGTTATTGTTGCTCCATTTTGAGAATCAGATGGTGGCAATAAATCATCGGGGATTGGCTCTCCTGGATTGTAATCAGGTCCTGGCTGTCCTGGATATTGTGATATATTTGGATTGTCTGGATAATTGGGATTACTGGGATTGTTTGGATAATTAGGATTACTAGGATTGCTTGGATAACCAGGATTACTAGGATTGCTTGGATAACCAGGATTACTAGGATTGCTTGGATAACCAGGATTACTAGGATTGCTTGGATAACCAGGATTATTGGGATTGCTTGGATAACCAGGATTACTAGGATTGCTTGGATAACCAGGATTATTGGGATTGCTTGGATAACCAGGATTTCCTGTTGGATTGTTTTGGCCTGGTGGTACCACTTGATATGGATTATTCGATCCAGGATTTTGAGGATTTCCGGTCATATTAGAAGTGCAGTTTTCTAAACAGTCGATTTCTTTATTTACTTCTTCCAATTCTTGTTCGTCTTCTTGGTTCGTGGGACCATCGTCGCCATTTCCTTGATCACATACACAATCGGGCTGTTCTGTACAAATTGCACTACATTCTTGCTTACCAGATACTGGCTTTCTGCCAGATTGTAAAAAGCCGATCGCTCTTGAGCTTAGAATCAACAAAAATAGTTGTGTCTTCCATAATAAAATGCTCATGGTCTTAAGGTGATTTTTTTATTTTTATAGTTAAAAAAAGTTTCATCTTTTCTATTGAAACGGACATATTAAACCAAACAAGAATGTATGAAGTATAAAATGAAAGGTTTCAATTAGATTCATTTGTTAAATATGAATCAAACATTTATGATTTTAATTTAAAACAAATGATATTTTGTATTAACAGGCGCCTGCTTTCTCTTTTGAAGTAATAATATCTTGAAAAACAAACAATTTAATATTTAAAAAAAATGATATTTTTCATTAACAGGCGCCTGCTTTCTCTTTTGAAGTAATAATATCTTGAAAAACAAACAATTTAATATTTAGAAAAATGATATTTTGCATTAACAGGCGCCTGCTTTCTCTTTTGAAGTAATAATATCTTGAAAAACAAACAATTTAATATTTAAAAAAATTCAGAATAGAAGTTTTAATATTAATGTCATCTCTCTTTAATCTAAGATGACAGATCATGCACTTTATATACAAATAATGTTTGAACATATTTTTAAACATGATTGACGCATCAATCAACAGTGTTTCTATAATCAGGATGACATATATTATACTTGTTTTTACATTAAATAAGCTATTTTTCTTTTTATTATTGTTAATTTGATATATGAAATGTTATACTAACCAATAAATTAAGCATATTGCTTTGGAATTCGAGCCTGGCACTTTAGTTTCCTGCCAACTCTTGTTATTTTTACTTTTAATATATGAAATATTACAATAACAGCCGAAAATAATAATAACAAGCCCATTTATTAAATATTATTAGCTTAAATACCTATAATCCATCCAAACCTAATAAATTGAAAAGATTACATCAGAAATTAGAGCGGCCACGCCTTTTTCAAATAATTCTTGTTGTTCTTTTCTGTGATATAAAACATTAAATTATTAAATCAAACTTTTTTTGCCTTGCTTATTGTAATTTTATTTAATTGTTTATTTTTTAAAATTTTTATAAATTCTTTTAGAGAAGGGTAAACATGGGGGCAATACAATCAACTCTAAGAAAGGGGTTAACTGAGATGTTTGCATCATTAAAAGGGAAAAAGCAGATTTCATTGGCTATACTGGGGTTAGATTCATCAGGGAAATCGACCCTTGTTAATGTGTTTAATACTACTAGAATTGACACAAAGCCAACACTTGGGTTCGATTTCCAAGAAATAACTTTTGCAAACACATCGATTAAAATTTGGGATCTTGGTGGTCAAAAAGAATTCATTGTTTACTGGAAACAATACGTCGAAACAATCGATGGCCTGGTATTTATGATCGACTTGGCTGATGAAACAAGATATGGAAATGCATATGATGGCTTTAAAACACTTGTGCCTTGTTTAAAAGATGGCATGAGTATACTGTTATTCCTTAATAAAACTGATCTTATAGAAGATAGTAAAGAATTGGAAAGGCGTGTAACAGAAATTGAACAAATTTTCAAGATTGATAATACAAGGAGTAGTGTGGATTCTTATATGAAGGGTGATGAAAAAATATTTAAAGTCAGATTATCTAAAGTTTCTACTAAAAATGATATTAAAAGGTTGGACTCTGATAATACATTAACAATACAGAGTGCTGGTATATATTCAGGATTTAAGTGGTTAGTGGATGACGTAAATACTAATGATTCACGGCGCAGGGGTTAATTCATTAAAAAAATTAATGATATTTTTCAGTTGAATAAACGTTTTTTTTAATAAAAAGAACTACAATTAAATAATTTCATTAACATGTAGTTCAATACAAGTAGCTTTACGGGACTTTACTATTTATTTTTATTTAAAAAAATTAAATTATTTATAGCCGAAGATAATCTTAACAACGGTATTTATTAAACAGTGTTGTTATCTGAAGACCTATTAGACATAAAGGGTTATTTAATGTTATTTCAACATTAAGTATTAATCTCAAACTCTTGCTATAAATATTCTTGTTATCTGAAGACCTATTAGACATTAAGGGTTATTTATTTAAGACTATTTCAACAAACATTATTAGCTTTGTCAATTTTAGAACTTTCATTTATTGATTGCATGGGTAAATAATCCATGCTTTATTTTAAAGCAAAATTTTACTTAAAAATCTTCACTTAAGAAAGCAACAGAGTTACAAGATAACTCTACAGTTGCGACAATTATAATTATACTTATAAATTATATTTAATATTTGCACCCGTTTTTTGAAATAACTTTCTCTAATGCTTATTAACTGGCTGTTTTTTTGACTCCAATACCTTAAATCTTTAGATATTTGAATTAATTAGGGGAAATATATATTTTATCTGACTCATCAAATATTCGGGGTTATTTAATACCATTGCAACAATATATATAGGAGTTCAAGTTTATTAATCGTATTTTTTTGCTTTTTCTGTTCCCTCGCAAATGTACAAGGCACTCGTAGATAAAAAAACAAAGCTACCAATTGCTGACTTTTGTACATTAGATGAAGGGCTCGTAATTTCAACTTATGATCCATCAATAAGTATTTATTTAAAGAATAAACTAAAACAGTCCGTCCCTACTAAATACGCATTTACAAAAATCTGTGAATTTAATTCTTACATTGTTGCTATAAGCTACACATCTGGAAATTTGTGTGTTTTAAATCATAAACTAGAGACAATCGATATGAAAGAAGGATTTTACTTAGCTTGCATTTTGTATAAATTTAATGAATATCTTGTTATAGGAACTATGAATAAAAAAGTCCACATATTAAAAGAAAATCCTAATTTTTTTGATGGACTGGGGCATTTGTTTGAAAGTTACCACACAATTGAAACACAACAAACACCAACGGCTATCACATCAAGTGAGGAAAAACTTGCAATTTCTTTTGAAAAAACACTTTGTTTATACGATATTTCATTAAATGAAATCTTTGCAAAAAAATTACCGTTTTGTATCACTTCATTACTGCTTTATTCTGATTTGGTTATTATTGGATTAATAAATGGAAAAGTACAAGTGGAAAATATGGCAGATGTAGAAGAATCGTTCTTGTTTAATTCACATTTTGTAATTTCTGAAGATAAAAAAATTCTTTATCCAGTAACACAAATTGAAAGAAACAGGATGGTTCATACATCAGGATACGATGGAAAGATAATAAAGTGGGACATCGAACATAAGAAACTGCTTTCTTGTGTTGTTGATTTTAAAAAAATTGTAAGAAAATTTTTAATTACACCAAATGGGATTTTTTATGTTTTGATAGAAAATGGCACAGATTCTAACAGTTTATATTATGTAGATATATATTCTGAAGAAGGAAGATAGGAAATGATGTTATTAAAAGGTGGGAACAAAATGCTACGGGTTCTATTCTAAAGTGTGTAGAGTAAAACAAAACTGAAAAATTTAATTTTTGCTGCACAGATTAATAAGCAATAAATACACCTGTTAAATATTTTACTTTAATTTTAAAACAATGTAAATTATTTGTTGCGTAGCATCTTTTATTAATGAAAAGGGTGCATAAAAAGCACACCAGAACGAAACGTGAGAAACAAATTTATAACCTTTAGTTTTACTTGGTTGCCCAGTTAAAAAAATATTTGTTAAAATTCAAGACAGTATGGTACTGTCTCTAATTATAACGCCAGCTCAAGGTCAATGGGACACTTAGTCCTAAGGCTAGCCGACTGTCGGCAGAGGGATAGAGATGCTATAGGGGCCCCCAGAGTTTTGTAGGAAACTTCTTTTTTTGCTGTAGGCAACCACTTTTCAATAAATCCGATTTTTTTTTTATAACCTTTCGTTTTACTTGGTTGCCCAGTTAAATAAATATTTGTTAAAATTAATAATCAGAAATTGCTTAACAAACCAAGAGTTAAATAATGTGGAAAAAATAAAAGAGATATGAAAAAGTTGTTATGTAATAAACATTTAATATAATTTAAAAAAACACCATTTTTTTTATTTAATTAAGAGCTTTTGTTATCTTTGATGGCAGGAGAAAAAAGTATTATTTAACGTTTTAAATCTGGTTTACTTTTATTTCAAGTTAAAACGAGTTTCTTTTTAAAAGTTGCCTATGTGATATTAAATGATAGAATAGTGTTATAAATTAAAAAGCTTGTAATTGATCCCATTTTGAGTTCTTTTTGGCGTTGATAATTAAAGATAATCATAACATGGGTATTTCTCACATAGCTAAGAACCAACCTTAATAATTAAAGATAATCATAAAACGGTGATTTATTAAATAGCTAAGAACCAACCTTATTAGTCTAACATAATTATAAAACGGTGATTTATTAAATAGCTAAGAACCAACCTTAATAATTAAAGATAATCATAAAACGGTGATTTATTAAATAGCTATGAACCAACCTTATTAGTCTAACATAATTATAAAACGGGGATTTATTAAATAGCTATGAATCAACCTTATTAGTCTAAAATAATTATAAAACGGTGATTTCTCACATAGCTATGAACCAACCTTAATAATCAAAATAATTATAAAACGGTGATTTCTCACATAGCTAAGAACCAACCTTATTAGTCTAAAATAATTATAAAACGGTGATTTATTAAATAGCTAAGAACCAACCTTAATAATCAAAAATAATTATAAAACGGTGATTTATTAAATAGCTAAGAACCAACCTTAATAATCAAAATAATTATAAAACGGTGATTTATTAAATAGCTATGAATCAACCTTATTAGTCTAACATAATTATAAAACGGGGATTTATTAAAAGTTGGATATATATATTGTACTTAAATAAATACCGATGTTTACCTCAAACTCTTACTTTAAATATTATTATCTTAAATAGCCTTGGGCCAGCCAATAAGACGAAAATATCAATAGGGCGTGCTTTTTATAAACAGTTTTTTGTTTATTTCCTCGTACAATTTACAACATAAATTAAAATAAAAATTGATTTATTTAAAAGTGTCTTTTATAATGCCAGAAAGTGCTTCAATAAACGTCTTTTCAAGATCTTCAATATTTTGAACAACACAATATTTCAAAGCAAACGAATCCAAATACTTTTCGATAAACACCTTGTTTTCAATTACATTGACTTTAGACATTTTCTTTACATTTCCCTTATCAATCATAACAACTAAAAAGTTTTCTTTTGCAAATCCCACACTTTGGAAAATTCCATCCGTCAATATTAAATTTATGCCATCTGTGAAATCATCTGTCCAATCAATAACCGTTCTGTCTTCATCAAATGTTAAATCATCAACATTACATTTGTGCAAAGCATTCCCAAATTTATAAAGTTGTACTGGAATATTTAATAACGAAAAAGATACTTCGAGTTTATAATAAATTGCTGATAATGCATCAATTAATGTTTGATCAAACATACTCTTGGAGTTATCAATAAAAATTCTCAAAATATATTCTTTCTTATCATTTTTTACTCTTTTCATCCATATTTTATCTCTTTTAAAATCACTGGCAATATATGGAACAATTTTTTTAAGATTGAGTTTTTTTCCAGATTTGAAATCCCCTTTGTATTTATTATTTTTATTAGATTCTAGGACGATTCTTAATAAACTTGTGAGTTTTGCGCAATCTGATGTGATTTTTTTAAAAGTAACAACTTTATTAAATAAAGCGCCTTCTTTATTGTATTCACCTTCTCCATCAACATATTCTTCCCCTTCACCTTCTTTTAGGGCATCTTTTTCTTCTAAATTACCACCTTCTACTTTTTTGTTATACCCATCTGATGCTTCACATGTTTGATTTCTATTTAAATACGAATCTTTCCATTCATATGAAAATGCATCATTATTCTGTTCAACAGTCTCTTTAGAACATTCTTCAGAAACTTCATCTGATTCGCTTTCCTCACCATTAGATTCTAAGGACGATTTAGACGCCTCATCCATATCTTCACTAATTGTGGTCTCTGAATCTTCTTGTACTTTTGAGGTTTCTAATTCATCATCATCTTTTTGTTCTACTGGCTCTGCTAAATCAGGATTTAATTCTTCTCCAACTTCTCCTCTTTCATCACTATCTCCCGACTCTTTGGCACCATCTTCATTTTTCATTTCATCAACGCCATCTTCACCATTTTCTTGATCACTTACACTGTGCATATCACCTTCGTTATTCATATCAATACCTTCACTGTCAATATTTTCATTCTTCTCATCATCAAAATCATCGCAGATATCACTTTCATGAATATTGTCATCCTCTTTATTATTTTCACCTGTGCCAGTTTTTAATCCCACACCTTCTTCTAATTGATCGTCTTCTTCAAATGTATTACTAAAAATATATGAAAAATATGAAAAGGGGGGCATTGGATTTTTTATTGCGCACATACAAAGATTAAAGCATGTCATAAGTGTTTCCTGATCGTACTTTGATGAATTTATATTAAAAATAACATTGTTTATCAATTTAGCCAAGCATACTTCATTATATGAAAATTTTTCTTGAGGAGATCGAAAATAAAATTGATTAATTAAAGTTTCTTTAGTAACTGTTTGATTACAACTTGTTATAATTGAAGATCTATTGATGTTCTTAGATAAATAAACCCACTTATCACATTCACACCCAATTTCTGGTACATTTGCAATTAAACTATTTTTAATATGAACATAGGGTGAATCAGCAATTAAATCTTCATCTTTATTACAAACACATTCAAATCCATTCAATGGAATTTCAAAGTTAACTTTAAAAACTGTTAGTACTGGAATGTATAAAAACCTATCAACAAATAAATTAAGAGTGGTTTCATATAGTTTTGGTTCTTTAAATAATTTTACTTTTGTTTCATGAAATTTTTTACTGTTAATTTTTTCAATTTCAAAAGATTTATAAATTAAAATAGAATTGTATAAAACTGGTGTATATTTGTAAGTTAAAAAAGATTCTGCTAAAAATATTCTGTCTAAAAATTCATAAACACAACAATTCATGAAATAATTTTCTAAATTTGATATTGAAAGATCATTAAACATCAAATATTGAAAATATGTATAATTTCTGTCATAATAAAGACAGCTTTCTTTTTTATACAAATTTTTGAAATTTAATTCTAATTGATTCAGTTTTTTTACTGTTTGTGCGAATATTGATGCTTCATCAGACATCGGCAAATTTATTGCAGTCTCATTTCTAATACGAATTTCTTGAATTTCATTTATAATCGATTCCGGTTTAGAGAAAATAGACATTTTTCTTATGGATTCTAAAGGAATAAATTTGTCTTCAACTTCTCCGAATATTTCGTCGATTTCAAAATTCATCAAAGCCATAAAATCTGCGCCAATAGAAATTTTATTGGCCCTTTTCTCAATTATTTGAGATTGAGTTTTTCTAGGAAACAGATTTGCAACACAATCATCAATTTCTTTGGCTGTAAATTCCAATGGTGTAAAATCATTTTCATCTTTTAATTTATTAATTGAAAGCCTCTCCATAAGAGAATCTGTTAAAAGTTCAGGGTGTAATTCGTTAAAGCAGATTGATTCTAAAACCAAATCATTTGTATTTTGTGAAATTTCCATTATTTGATTAAAAAGATATTTTGAATATTCTGGCTTTAAAAGTTTTTCATAAAAAGGCTTTTCTAAATTATTTCGAATGAGTCTTAAAGAGCATTGTATTGATGAATGAACATCATTTTTAGCCAATTTACTACATTTATGGCATTGATTTCTGTTATTAAATAAAGAAATTAAAAAGTAATCAAATAGATCAGAAAACTCTTCTAAAAATATCCGGATTTCTTCATTATTTAAATAATCGCAAAGTGTAAGGGTCTCAAGACAAGTTTTAAATTTATTGTAATCTCTCTTAAGTTTAGAATCAATAGAAGCTATAGAAATTGAATAATCCTTTAAAATCATATTCAACTCATCAATATGTGTTTCAAGATCACCTTTACCATATTTATAAATACTTTCGGCCGCTTGAGAAATCTTAATTTTAACTTCGTTCTCTTTAAATATTTTCTCGTTAAACATTTCGTTCCTTATTAAACCCAGTGGATCTTCAGATGTTAAAACTTTGTTAAAAATCTGTGAATCAAAAATTGTATTTTCTAATGGTGGGATTAAACTTGAATTTTGGGAGAAATAGAAAACGTCTTGAATTTGATCCAGCGTTTTAAGTTTTAGAGATTCAATAAATTGTATTTTAAATGAATGAATATCCCCTGGAATTTCATTGCAGTTAAAATAATCGGCCGACGTAACTGTAAAGAGACATTTTATAAGGGTGGAGATGTTTGGTTTAACAATTAAAGAATCAATAGAATTCCTCAATGTTACAGGTAGATTAGTTGAAAGGCTACTTATTCCTTTGTAGGCATCTAATAGTGATTGATCAAATGGAATAAATGATTGTTTTTGTAAATTAAACATGTTGTAGATTTCCTTTTGATTTAAAGTATTACAAATATCAATTTTTTTATCCAAAAAAGCGGGCATATTTCCAAATCGTAGCACTTTCTTAATTTCTAGATCCAAATCATTAACTTCTGTTATTAAATTTGTACCTAATAGATCAACAAACATGTTATCTTTAAAACTCGATTTAAATCTCTTCGAGTCTTCTTGGTTTAATGTTATTTTAGAAATGAATATTTTGTAGAGATCTAAATAAGAAAAAGTCTCTGAGAGATTAATAAAAACACATCTATCGATGAGTGCTGGGGAAAGAGTATTGGGATTGTCACAGCATAAAACAAGGCGTGCCTGTTCATTGGCTGAAACAAAAGAATCAAATCCTTTCTCATGCACGTTAATTGATCTTTCGTTTTCAAAAAGTGAATTTAAGCGATCAAAAACACTTTTATCAACGAGATCAGGTGTATTAAAAACAATCAGAGATTGGGTTCTTAATGCTTTAATTAAAACACTTTCTTTCCATTCAAATAAAGAAGCTGCTTCTTTAGAGTTGTCAGTCTTTTGATATTGCCCAAGTAAATCACTGGTATCTGTGTCACAATGACAATCGATAAAAGAAAGTGTAAGTGAAAATATCTCCGAAGCAAATCGGAGTAGTGAATTTCTACCGAGGTTTCCATGTAAGATAACTGGAATTCTCTTCAATAAGCACCTTAAAAAAATGTCAATTTGAGGAATTTGCGAATTTATAATGACGTAATCCGAAGGCAAAGAAGTTAAAGTTAATTGTACTGATCCAAAAAAACTATACGCACCAGGGCACAGTTCATAAGACGTTTTAATAAATGACTTGTTTAATAATTGTTTCTTTTCTATTTCTTGTTCAGGCTTCTCATTTTTATTTATTTCGTGTTTTATTACACCGTTAATACTTTTCATACCTTCAATATTTTCAACGTTATTCAACTTGTTTTTCATTTCTTCTGTTAAAATTGATGCATTACCAAATGTGTACGGAATCAAGTTTTCTAATTCATTAAATTTTATGTTGCCACGTAGTGATAACTTTTCATTAAATAAGAAATTCGTGCCATATCGTTTATAAAGAATTTGTTTTAAATCTTCTTGATTGTAATTTTCCATTGGAATCACAATAAATCTATCAAGAAATGATTTTGGGAAATTTTTCCTACCGTTTTCTTGATTATGTGGATTCATAGTACCAAATATTTTAGTGTTCTTATGAACTTTTACGGGAAATCCATCCACATTTATCATTCTTCTGTGATCCAACATAGAATTTAACCCTTCTATTACACTTTGAGTACACAAATTGATTTCATCCAGAATAATCCAACTGCCATTTTTAATAAATTTGATCATTTCACTTTCTACAAATTTAATTGAATCCCCTTGCGGGAGATATGAACCTACCAAATCAGACATCTCAGTTTGATCACTAAGATTAATTCTAAGAACTGGAACATCAATAGAGTGTGCAATATTTTTAATAATACTAGTTTTTCCAACGCCCGGCTCTCCCTGCAAAAGCATTCCTTTGTTTAACGTAAGGCCTCTTATTATTCTTTGTAAATTAACTCTTGTAGTATTAGATTCAAATGAATACACTATTTGATTCTTTTTAAAAGATAATAAGGGGGGACACCAAACGAGTTTTCAGTTTCAATAAATTCATAATCATTCTTACTAGAAATTCCCAATATCGCAAGAACTTCTGCCCATATTCCATGTATAGTTGTAACGGAATCGATCCTATAAAAATGTTGACTGGTAGAGTTATTTAGGTTTGAAATTTTATTTAAATTTTTCATATTGTTTGAAATCAAATTTTTAATGTGATTGCACACCAACTCTACTTTTCTTATGCTAACTTCTTGCAGCATTCTGAATTGCTGTTTGAAAAAGTCTAAAAATTCTTTGCTCAAATTAATTTTATCAATAAAAGCATCAAAAATTTCGTGGTACTCATCTGTTTTAAGTGAAAAATAGATCTCCGTAAATCTGCTCCTTAGTGCTGGACTAAGTTCTCTCTTTCCAAAATCCCCACTTGGGTTCATCGTAGCTACAATTCTAAATTTATCAGATGCTACAATGTCTTTACCAGTTTCCGGAATAAATAGCGATCGTCCTGTCTCAAGGACACTGTTAAGTCTTTCAAGTGCAGAATCTTCTGCCAAATTAATTTCATCAATAAGAAAAGAGTCACCATTTACCAAAGCTTCAACTAATGGCCCATTTTTCCATTGTATTTGATTTTTATCAAGAATAGGATGCCCAATAAAATCGGAACTCTCTGTTCCGTTGTGAACATTTACAGATCTGAGATTAGTTTTAAATAGAGCAGAGACGATTTCACATATTTTTGTTTTTCCAATGCCCGTTTCACCTATTAAAAGGACAGGTTCATAATTTGTCCATGCTTTGTAAATTAAATTAATTAATTTAATATATGATTTAGTCAAAATAAGATCTTTTGTTATAGAAGAAAAAAATTGGTTCGAATTATTACCAGTAATAGCCGTATATTCACCAGTTTTATTACTATCCATGTTTTGATTGGCCAAGAAGCAGTAGCTGTTAGATAAATAGGCCGCTACAAAATCCTTCTTTTCGTGATTAAATCTATCGGCAAATACGGTTTTAAAGACACTTATAACTTCATCTTTATCTTCTTCTGATCTCTGTCTCTCTAAAATTATGTCAAGACCAATTTCAAATAATTCGTAATACCCACCAGGTATTCTCTTAGCCCATTTGAAAAGATCTCTAAGCGATACAAAACTGTTAAAAGATCTCTCTGCTTTTAAAGTAGAATAAACTGCTAACATGTATTTAGTGAATGAAGGTGGCATTCCATAAGATTTTTCTAAAATTTCTTTTATGTCTAAATCACTTTTTTCATAAAAAAATATTTCAATAAATCTGTTTCTAAAACTTTTTGCCAATCCTTGACGACCTCCATAGTTGATGTTTTGTGTAGCAAATAGTCTAAAATCTTTATGTGGTTTCACAGTTTCATCCATCTCAGAGACATAAAGCTCATTATTATCATCAAGTAATCGATTTAGCACTTCTAGCACATCACTTGGCGCCAAATTAAGCTCATCTAATACTACCCAATACCCTTTCTTCATAGCTGTAATTAGTGGTCCAGGATTAAATTGAATTCCATCCCTAGTAGTTACGTAGTTTCCTATATAATCAGAGCTTTCTGTTTGATTGTGGTTGTTTATTCTTATGATTTTCTTTTGGTATTTGGATGCCAGTGCGAGAATCAAACTAGTTTTACCAGTAGAAGTGTCTCCCTGTAAAAGAACTGACAAGTTGGCTTTAATTGCTAGATCTACATCATTCATTTGCATCCTTACTTTGGGTGTAATAATAAATCCATTGATGTTTTTTAGATCTTCAAATTGCTCAGAGATTGGTGTAGAATCAAAATGCTTTTTAAATAAATTAAGAGCGAGTGATTTTGAAGTGAAATCCAGTTGTGTAAAAAACAACAAATTAAAAGCTTTGTAAATCGCGTTTTTATCATTTTTTAATTCAATGATCAGATTAAGTGCTCTACAAAGTGTCCTACCAGAAACAAGGGGTTCAATTATATTTGTAAATTCTCTTTTTGCTAGCCCTTGCTTAAACTCAAAGTAAAATTGTGAAATCTGATCATCTTCTTTTATCCGATTTCTTGTAATGCTTTGTACCACTGCCCTTATGCAATTAATTTTATAGCTGAAATCATGAAAAACAATTTTATTAAAAACAACTGTATCATATTTTTTTTTACCGAAATCACCATGTGGATTCATACAAGCAAAAATCATAAAATTTGGGTGAACACTAACGGGAGTAAAGTCACCACTTTCAAAGAGTACGACGGTTTCTTTAGAAAGCACAGCTTCTAACAGATTCAGTGTTTCTTCAGAGCAAAGATTCACCTCATCAAGTAGAATCCAAGTGCCCATTTTTATAGCATGTGACAAAATGCCTTCTTTATAAAAGAAGGGCACTTTTTTATCTAAGATTTTTAATAATAATTTTGCTTCTTCTAATAGAGTAAAATCTTTTAGCTTCTCAATTAAATTTTCTAGCAGAGCTCTTTTTTGAGTAGTTTTAGGAATTTCTAATTTACCTTTGTGATAAATCTCACTGATCTTCTTTATGAAATCATGTGAGTGATAGCCACCAATAAGATCAGAACTATCAAAATCAGATGACATGTTGATGATTTTAAGTGTGTTTTTGTGCCCGAAGAAGAAATAAGAATTAGAACAGAGATATTGAATTAATGCCGTTTTACCAGCACCCGTTTCACCCACTAGAAGCGTAGGTTTTTTAAGTTTTATGTTGAGAATTAAGCTTTTTAAAGCTGATTCAACAGCATGGGTCTTAGCAAATAACATATTGGGAAGAGTTAGTGGCGAACTAGAAATGTAGAGGTGTTCTAACACTACTTTTGATTCGTGTTTGAGAAAGATGTTAACAATGCATTGATTAAGAAAAATCCTATATGAATTAGATGTGGCTTCTTCACTAAGTGCATTCAGAGTATCCCTAAGATCGCAAAGCATTCTAAAATGCCTACTACAAATGAAATCTTCGCAAGTGCATAAGAAATCTTCTTTTAAACAAATATTTTCGCAATCGCCGCCCGTTTCTCTTGAGCATTTTTCAGTTTTTTGATTTTTTAAGAAATCTAAGATTTCTTCTACGCTTTGCTTTTTATTTCCAAAAGATTCAATAACTTGTGAATATTTGAATTGAATGGGACCAATAAATGCTACATTGCGGACTGGCAAAATTTCTTTACATGTAAAAAAAATACGAAAGTTCTCATGTGGAATTATTTCTTGTCCATTTGAAGCCATTAAGTTTTTACCATTTATCACAGGTCTCAAGTAATAAAGTAATTTTTGATTTGTTTCTATGTTTTTAAAACATATTTTGTAGCCATTTTTCATTGCCTGCGTAAGAATTCCTTCGGCATAAAGCAATTCATTTTCTTTTACTGCGTAAAATCCACTAAGGTTTTTAACTTCCAATATTTCTCTCGAATCGTAAATTATAATGTCTTCAAAAACACTTTTTATAAAAATTGTTTTTCCTGTGGATCCGTAAATAAAACACGGATTTTTGATGACAACCATATCTTTAAGACTGTTTTTCAAATCTTCTGAGTATTCTATTGTTGAATAGCGGTTAAAATTCATCATGGGTTATTTTATTAAAAAAAAATTAGTAAAATTTTTCTACTTATTTTTAAAGCAATTAAATAGGATTGTGAAAAAAATAAAGAAAAATTATTGGAACAGTGAAGGTTAAACTAGCAAATATGGGAGAATAGGTAAAAATTATGAAGATTTTGTAACCCGAATCTTAAAAACAAGTCTTTTTATTTCAATAAATAATGCTTGGATTATGATTATTTAAGCTAATACTATTTGTGGAAATATTATTAAATAAAAAATCCTTAATGTCTAATAGGTCTTCAGATAACGAAAAATAATTAATAAATACTCTTCGTATGATTATTTTCGGCCATTACGTTTATATAAAATGTTAAAATATTATTAATTAAAAAATCCTTAATAAAATCTAATAGGTCTTCAGATAACGAAAAATAATTAATAAATACTCTTCGTATGATTATATTCGGCCATTACGTTTATATAAAATTGTAAAAGTGACCCCTATGTCATTAAATTCTATTAACATGGTGGAGAATACCCAAAGAAAGATGACGCCCAGGAAGCTTGCCCTGGAGGTTTATAAAATAAATAAACAGATAAGAGACCCTCAAGGGGGTGAAGAAGAGAAGAAGGCCCTCCTCCTTATGAGTGTCAGTGAGGATCTCCAGCTGGAGATTATGAATTTAGAAGGAAAAAATTTTAAAATTTCATTTGAAGAATTGACAGCTGAGCTAAAGAAAATTGTGGAAAAGGAGGAGAAGCAAAAAAGAAAAGGGGAACAGTTGGAAAAACTGGAACTAGAAGCTGCCAAGCGGAACCTTGAAATGGAAGAAACAGCAGAAAGATTGCGCAAAGAAGGAAGAGAGCAAGCACAAGACGAGGAACGACAAAAGCTGGCTAAGATTAAGGGGCTTTTGAGAACCCAGAGACAAACGTATGGGGAATCAATTGAGGAGTATACGAAGAAAATCCAAGGTGTAGCAGTAGGACTGGAACTTGACATGATCCAGGCAATTATCGCCGGAACATGTTTGGATAAGTTCAGTAATATTGATGCGTGGGCTGAAGGTATCACGCAAGAAGAAATGCTAATGAGGACGATGAAGGCAGACAGGATAGTGGGTAAAACACGATCGTTTGGGAGCCGGACATCAAAGGCCTCGGGAAGACCTCAAGTAGACAGTCGTAATAAACCAGGAATAAATTCAGGTAATCAATATTTTGCGTTAAAAAGAATTAATAAGAAAGTATGTGTTAACAATAAAAGTAATAGTTGTAATAAAGATATTAATAAAAGTAAAATTAAAGAAGATAATACTAAGAAAGAGCCTTTAAGAAAAGAAAAAAGAGGCAACCGCGTTAGACAAGTAAATGAAGAGCTAATATGCGAGTTATACCCAGAAATTACAGATTTGGAGATTCCAAACGATGGGTATGGAGGGGAAAAGTGTAAAATAAATAGCGCCCAGATAAGATAGTAAAAGCCAAACCTACCCATATCAAGAAAGGGTTAGAGAATAAAGTGAACGACACAATTAAACAACTACTTGGCAAAAAATATATAACGAAATCAAAATCGGAATGGAACAATTTAATTAAACCAGTGATTAAGCCAGATAAGTCAATTAGACTTTGTACAAATTTGATGGCTCTGAACGATATCACGGAAGCAGATGATTATGCCTTGCCAAAAATCGAAGAAATTATTGATAGCATGCAAGGAAATGAATGGTTCACAGTTTTGGACTTAAAAGACGGCTACTTCCAAATAAAATTGGAAGAGAGTGATGCACACAAAACAGCATTTACAATAAATCATCAGAAGTATGAGTGGAAAAGGATGCCTATGGGATTCAAAAACGCACCGGCTATTTTTCAAAGAATTATGGAAAAGGAATTACAAGAATGGTTATATAAAGGATGTCTAGTTTATCTAGACGATATAGTGATATACGCAAAAACTGCAGAGGAACATGACAGAATACTGTTTGAAATATTGGATAAATTTAATAAAATTAAACTGAAAATTAATCCGAATAAGATGCAGCTGAGGAAAAAGCAAGTTAAATTGCTAGGGATGACAATTGATGGCAATGCAGTATTAATGCCAGATGATATGAAAGAAAAAATATTACAATTCCAAAGGCCGAGCACTAAAAAGGAACTACAAAGATTCCTTGGAGCAATAAACTATCATAGAAGATTTATTGATGATTATGGAAAAAAAACATCAGAATTATATGAACTACTAAAAGTAGATAAGACAATGAAAGACTGGGAAGATAAACATACAGCAGCATTTGAGCAATTACAAGAAGATGCCAATAAAGAAATTAAGAGATACCATCCAAATTATGAAAAAGAATTTGTCTTAGAAACAGACGCATCCAATACAGGATTAGGCGCAATATTATATCAATGGAGCGATACAGGTGAAAAACAAGTTATTAAGCCTATAGCAAAAAAGTTAAAAAACTCTGAAGTAAATTGGGGAATAACCGAGAAAGAAGTATATGCAATTATATGGGCTATTGAAAAATTAGATATGTATCTAGCAGGAAGGAAATTTACAGTGATTACTGATCACAAAGCGGCTCAATGGATAAGGACAAAAGAAGATTTTGGAAATGCAAGAATACAGAGATGGATGGAAAGAATCCAGGGATATGACTTTGAAGTCATTTATAGAACAGGGGATGAGATGTATGAGGCAGATGCCTTATCAAGGATATATAAAGAGAAATGAAGAATTAAAACCAGCTACAGAAAGTCAAGAAAAGATAATAAAAGAGTTACATGAGGAAACGGGACACAGAGGTGTAGAGGTAACAGAATATGCAATTAAAAAGCAATATACCAGTTGGGTAAAGATGAAAGAGCACATAAAGGATGTGATAGCAAATTGTGAGACTTGTATTAGAAATAAAGTAAAAATCAAAGGTGGTAGTGAATTTATTGAAACTACTAGGAAATTAGAAAAAGTGGGAATTGATATATTGGAATATAAAGAACAATACATATTAGTAGGTATTGATTATTACACTAGATTTATGTGGGCCAATAACTTAAATAATAAAACCGCAAGAGACATAATTGATGTCCTTAAAACTTGGTTTAGAAAATATGGTAACCCAGAAGAATTAATAATGGATCATGGAAAAGAGTTTAACAACAACATGATGGAAATGTTATGTAATGATAGAAATATTAAGATGCATGTGACTTCAATAGATAACCATCAAAGTAATGGTAGAGTAGAAAGACTGAACAGAACATTAAGAGAATTTTTTAGGAAAGAAGAAAACGGTATGTCACTAGATGAAATGGTAGGGAGAGCGGTGGCTAGATATAACAGCAACCTGCACTCAGCAATTAAGATGAGCCCTGAAGAGGCTTGGGAATGTGACAAAGAAGAATTGAAGATAGAAATAAAAAAAGAGGTCCTTATGCGAAAGGATTCAAGAAAAGGTTCAGAGATAAGTTTGTAAGTGGACAAACAGTAGCAATTAAAGAATTGCCTAGTCACAAAGAAAACCAAAGATTTGGAGAAACAGGAAAGATCCTGATGAAAGCGGGAAAAGACGCTTATTATGTTAAAAAAGATAACAAGATTGAAAAAAGAATTCACTCGGATATAAATTTAATACCAGTGGTCTAAAACGGCTCAGGAGCCTTGCGGGGGGATGTAAAAGTGACCCCTATGTCATTAAATTCTATTAACAAAAATGTTAAAATATTATTAATTAAAAAATCCTTAATAAAATCTAATAGGTCTTCAGATAACGAAAATAATTAATAAATACTCTTCGTATGATTATATTCGGCCATTACGTTTATATAAAATGTTAAAATATTATTAAATAAAAAATCCTTAATGTCTAATAGGTCTTCAGATAACAACACAAAATATTTACGTTCCATTTTTTAAGCAGAACAATGTATCAAAAAATTAAAAAAACTATTTATTTTAATAAAAGATAATGAGAAGAAGAGTATTTATTAAATATTATTAGCATAAATAGCTATAATCCAAGCATTATTCATAGCAATAGCCGGGTTTCTGCTCGGTGTATGTTTATCTGGGAAATATTAATCTTAGCACCAGCCTACGAAGTAAAATAAACAAATCAGCAAAAGACTTTCCTAAAGCGTTACCGCTAAAAATATAAGGCTGCTACCTTGTTTTATCGACGACGGCGTTGGCTTTATACAATTAAAGTCTTTATTCTTTTGAGAATTTAGTAGTTTAAGTGATTATTGTCTTCCTTTATCGACGACGTGCGTTAGCTATATACAATTAAAGTCCTTTATCATTTGAGAATTTAGTAGTTTAAGTGATTATTGTCTTCCTTTATCGACGACGGCGTTAGATTTATACAATTAAAGTCTTTATTCATTTTGAGAATTTAGTAGTTTAAGTGATTATTGTCTTCCTTTATCGACGAAAGCGTTAGCTTTATACAATTAAAGTCTTTATTCATTTTGAGAATTTAGTAGTTTAAGTGATTATTGTCTTCCTTTATCGACGACGGCGTTAGCTTTATACAATTAAAGTCTTTATTCATTTTGAGAATTTAGAAGTTAAAAGGATTAGACAACAAAGATTATTGTCTTCGCCATCGAAGACGGCGTTGGCTTTATATTATTAAAGTCAAGACAGTATGGTACTGTCTATAATTAAACGCCAGCTCAAGGTCAATGGGACACTTAGTCCTAAGGCTAGCCGACTGTCGGCAG
>NW_027518543.1:0-24227 GCF_051622035.1 Arctopsyche grandis
GATTGTTATGTAATTAAGCGCCAAGCGTGTGTACATGTTTGTGAGTGTTTATTTTAATTATGACCCAATCCCAGTATTTATTGCAGAAATAAATTTTATTGACTTTTTTGTAATTAAGCGACAAGCGTGTGTACATGTTTATGAGTGTTTATTTTTAATTATGACCCAATCCCAGTATTTATTGCAGAAATAAATTTTATTGATTGTTTTTAATTAAGCGCCAAGCGTGTGTACATGTTTATGGGTGTTTATTTTTAATTATGGTGTAATACCAGTATTTATTGCAGAAATGTGCTTGATCACCTTTTTGTAGTTTTCCAACAAGAATCCATATGGGCCTTTACTTATAATTATGGCCTTAGCATTTATTGTTGAAATATACCTTATTGTAATGTTGCAGCAAGAATCCATATGGGCCTTTACTTATAATTATGGCCTTAGCATTTATTGTTGAAATATACCTTATTGTAATGTTGCGGCAAAAGTTCATATGGGTGTTTTCGTTTAATTAAAACGCAATATCAAGATTTATTGTGGAAAGTTGTTACATAAATATCCTTAATACCTAACATGCCTTTGGATAACAACATTTTTAGTTGGTTTCTAATTATTTAAGCCAACACTATTTAATAAGGGTCTTTTTTTATGATTATCTTCAATATTTTTAATAAAATTTAATCTAAAAGTGCTGGTAACGTAAATAATGCTAAATTAAATAGCTTTTTATTGCCTCATAAATTTAATTATTTAATTAAATACGCGGGGTTTAACTTAAGTGTATATATTAAATTCAAACTAAAATCAAGGAAAGGGGTTCTTTTCTATATCAGTTTTAATTATTGTTGTTATAAAAGGTCAAGATTAATACCCCATAATTTCAATAAATATTTTAAGTGGTAACAGTAACAGTAATATTAAATCCATTTAATAATAAAAAATCAAGTCAATAAGATTTTTCAATTAGATTATTGGATCTAGCGGCGTTGGGCTAGTGGTCGGCTTGCTGATTCACTCCCGAACTGCCCGGGTTCGAGCCTCGCTTTGGTAGGTAAAAGAACATTAACCGGGACGCCGTTACAAAAGTGGGCGCTAGTCGTAATAACCCCACTATAAAAAGACTAAGACAGTATGGTACTGTCTCTAATTATAACGCCAGCTCAGGGTCAATGGGACACTTAGTCCTAAGGCTAGCCGACCGTCGGCAGAGGGATTAAGCTGGCATAAGGGCCGTGGGGGGGGGGGGGGGTTTACGCAGCAATGCGGTTCCCCGACCGGATTACAGAGAAACACACGAAGAAAACTAACAAAGTATTAACAACTACAGCTTAAATAAATCCGAACATTTTTTTTTTAGATTATTGGATCTTATAGTCGGAGATAATCAAGAAGGGGCATTTATAAATTATTTCTGGCTTTAATACCTATTGAATTGACTCTTAAGGTCGGAGATAATCAAAAAGGGTTATTTATAAATTATTTCTGGCTTTAATACCTATTGAATTGACTCTTAAGGTTGAAGATAATCAAAAAATGTGTATTCATTAAAAAGTATTAGCCAACATAATGTTAAAAATGCCTCTTATGGCTGGGGTAATCAGAAAAAGTATTTATTAAAACGTACTGGTGTTTAAAGATAGTGTGTTTGTTCTTATTAATATTTGCCTATAAATTATACCATATTACTTGGCTTGCAATGAGTTAATTGTGACATTTTTCACAAATACAGAAATACAATGGTGATTAAACTCAACTTTAAAGCATACTTTTAAAGTTCCCCTTCCCCTGTACCACTAAATTTTATTTCCAACTACATCCAATCACTAATTTTCAAGTTTTTTTATTGATTTAAGAAGAATTTCAAATAGTATAAAAGCACAGAGAAATAAAAGAACTCCTAATAATGGGCCAGATATAATTTGAATAAAAAAGGGGGGAAGACCCTTTTTTTATACCTTGCGCCTTAAGTATTTATTTTAAATTAGAGGCGTTTTTTATACATCAAATAGGCTTACTCAGGAATTATCTACGATAATGTACCCCTATGACACATATAATTTGAATAAAAAAGGGGGAAGGACCCTTTTTTTATACCTTGCGCCTTAAGTATTTATTTTAAATTAGAGGCGTTTTTTATACATCAATAGGCTTACTCAGGAATTATCTACGATAATATAACCTCTATGACACATATAATTTGAATAATTAAGATCCTAGAAGTGCCTTTAAGGGGGACTTTATAATGTAAGTCCTACAGACTTTGAATCTCAGTTTTTTAATTATTTTAATATTTACAATTTTTTACTAAAAGTTAATATTCTACTTTGTTTTCCCATAAAAATGAATTCCCTTGAAAGAATTTTCTATTCAATAAAAACATTTAAAACAATGAAATTAAAGTTAGAAAGTACAAATGAACTTATAAACCAACTGGATCTCTATGATGAAAACATTATTTTTACCCTTAAGAATGTTTATTTACTGTTAATTTCTGAAGTTAACCTTGATAGAATCTGTGGTGCTAAAATCTTGAAAAATTTGAAGTATTTTAAATATTCTTTTAATTTTATATTTAGAAACTCTGATTTGAATTCCGGTTTGATTTATTTACAAACTAATTCTAATCTACAAAGTGTTTCTAAGAAACAAGTTTCTAACGAGATTACAGAATCTACAAATTTTGCAAATCTAAAAAATATTGAGGTTGGGGAACCCGATGAAATAATTGAAGACGCCATATTAGAAAATCTAATTAACCCGGAAATATTAGAAGGAATAACGGAAACTTTAATGGAAAATCCAAAAAAATCCCAATTAAATAAAAAAACTGAAATAGAAATCACTTGTTTTAATGATTTTTTTGATGCAATTTTTTCCAATTTATTAAGTCCAGATTGGAACAAAAGACATGGTGCTTTTATTGCTTATTGTGCTATTGTGGCATCTCAAAATGAAGAATTTAATTTGGATTTGGATTAAAAATAAAAGAGGAAACTCTTGTTATTAAAAAAACAACTAAAAATTGTAAAGAAATTTAATTAATGGGGATGTTGTTGATAAAATATTTGAAATATTAAAAAATGATAAATTTGATGATTTTGAAAATGATGTTACTTCTAGTCCTGTAAGGGAAGCAGCTTGTTTACTTTTAAAATATATTTACAACATGATTGATAATACTGCTGTTTTTAAACTTTATTTTAAATTTGTTAGCTTCTTCTGATTGGCAAGAACAGTTTTCAGGACTTTTAGCTTTATCTCAACTTAAAAAATTTATTTTAAAGAATTTTTCTGAAGAAAATTTAATTAGTAAAAAATTACTTGATGTTTTAATTGATATATTAAAAAACTCTGATGATGATGTAAAATTTTTATGTGGCAATGTTTTGAATTTCATTTTAAAAAACTGTTCAATTAATGAATTATTTATTAATAAAATAAAGGATATTTCTTGGAATCAAATAGAAGAAAATTCTTATTTAAATCCTTCTAGTGCATCCTTTTTAAATATTTTTAAAACGATTTTGTTACAATCAAAAAAAGATTTACCTTCTTTATCTCCAATTATCCTTTTTTCGTTTCTCCAATTTCTATTGTTAGAAAAAGTGCTATTGAGTTTTCCGAATCTTTTAATTCTATTGAATTTATTTATCTTTTAGCCGAAAGTATTTTATTTGAAACTATATCAGAATATAAACAGCTTGAAATATTAAAAAACAAACTTATTTTTTTTATGGGAATTCTAAATTATTGGAGTTTTCATATCACTTTTTAAAAATAATGTCATCTAGTGTTCATAAGCCTTATGATAATAATGATTTTTCTTGTTTTGATGATACTTTTTTTACAAATGATGGAATTAAAAGTATTGGGCCAGTAGAAATATTAAACAGTAGAATTTGTTTATTTACAGAAATTATTAAAATTGAAGGGATAACGAATTTTTCTGAAGAAACAATGTTATTTGAGACTTTTAAGCATATTTACATTGCATATCACCAAATTTCGACATTGTTAAATCTGATTCAGAAAATGGCATGGCGCATACCCCTGATTCATGTAATAGTAATATGGGAAAGACTGATTTACAAAATAATTTTAACAAAGTTGATTTAGAATCTATGAGTAGAGCACCTGATTCATGTAATGATGTTACAGTAAAGTCTGATTTACAAGATAATCTTAACAAAGTTGATCTAGAATCTATGAGTAGAGCACCTGATTTATGTAATGGTAATATGGGAAAGACTGATTTACAAGATAATCTTAACAAAGTTGATCTAAAATCTATGAGTAGAGCACCTGATTCATGTAATGATGTTACAGTAAAGTCTGATTACAAGATAATCTTAACAAAGTTGATCTAAAATCTATGAGTAGAGCACCTGATTCATGTAATAGTAATATGGGAAAGACTGATTTACAAGATAATCTTAACAAAGTTGATTAGAAACTATGAGTAGAGCACCTGATCCACTTAATAATATTGCGAGGAAGGTGTATTTTCATAATAGCAACGCAGAACAAACCAAGGCAGAAAACCCCATTTCTATTGAAACGATTTCAAAAAAATCCGCCGAAGTAATAAATCTTAAGAGCCTTATAGAAAACAATATTTCAAAAGACTTTAAGAAATTTAAATCCCTAAAAAAGATGCCCATCAACGAGTTTTGAAAATAATTGAAGATTTTACTTTTTTATCTTTATTTCCTTTAGCTTTTGAAAACTGTTTAGAATTGGTTAGAAAATATGCTTGTTCAGTGATATTTAAAACGGATGATTTAAATTTATACTTTCAATTGGAAAATAGTTCTAAATTTTAATTTTATTTTGTGAAGTCCTTAAAAAATCTAAAAATATTGAATTTATAACTTCCAAACTTATTGATTTGCTAATAAAAGCAGATTTTGAACTTTCTAAAATTCAAAATGAAAAATTAAATCAAAATAAAAAAGTGAAATCTGGAAACGGAACTCAGCCGAAAAAGAAATATAAAAAAACAAAAAAATCTGTTAAAGTTGCCCAGAAGAAGAAAAAAGTTATTTAGAAATTGTTTATGAGACAAATAATTTTAAATATTCAAACTTTTTTAAAATAATTGGAATATCATTTTTAAAATTTTCAGTTTTAAATCTCTAATGAATAATCCAAAACGAATTATCTTTTTTAAATTTACAGTTGAAAATTATTTAGAATCGGATGAAATTAAACCTATTTTTTTAGAAGCACTAGAAAAAAAAGAAATTTTAATTCTTTCCATTTTATTGAAAAATGTTGATTTCGGCTGTATTTTTGTAGAAAAAATGTTAAAAAATTTTGATTTTTATTTGGTTTTTAACCTTATAGAACACTTAGATTGTAGTTTAAATATTTTATTTTTAAAATTAATTTTAGAAATATAAATGAAAATTCTCATCCTAAAAATTTATGTATTTGTGGTGAATTATTTAGTTCATGTAATTGTACAAATGTTTATTCAAAATTGGGTTTAATAGTTTCAAGAGTAATTTGCTCTTTACATTTTACACCGAATAAACATATTAAAAATCAAAAAAATAGTTGATTTAATTAGCTTAGCAAAAGAAGAAGCGAAAAGCAACTTTGATCCAAGGATAACGGAACTTTGCGTAACCGTTGACTGATAAATTAAATGAAATTACCACAATAAAATTTTTATTTCAAATTTTTCTAAAAAAATTAAAAAACAGTTAATTAATAATTTTATTTCTTTAAATATTTTTTTGGCATTGGGGGTATTTATCTTGGCAAACTTAAACAACAAATACTTTTTAAGTTAAATGATTTTGTTTGTAAATATTTTAATTATGTAATTCGCTTATTACACGGTAATTACTGCTGTTTATTTTTAATATATAGTCGAATATAATGATTAAAAGGGCATTTTCAAGTATTTTTAGCTTAAATAGATATATTCACCCCTTAATTAAAAAAATCTCCCAAGAAAGTAACAATATTTAAAGTTAAATTTTAACTGTGACATAATGTTTGAACCGTTTGTTTTCTTAAACACCTGCTTGCAATGTTTTATAACACATTAACAGACTTATATAATTCTAACGATCTTATAATATAAATCGGGCTAAATTATAACTTAATGGCGAATATTCTACTAAAAACTTTAATAAAAAAAAGATTTGGAATGTTTGAACTTTTAGTATTAGTCACTGTTCCTTTTTAATTAAAGTGATTTTCTGTTTTCTTCTTTTAAGCCAGCTTTGTTAGAAAAAGCAAAAGAGATTCTGTCGAAAACTAGCACTTTGTAAAATTACAACGTAAACTTATTTTAATATGCTTGAAAAATTACTTAAAAGTTCTGAAAAAATTTATTGATCAATAAAATATGTGTTTTTTATTAACTTTACATTTCAAACTTTTAAAGTATAAAAGTGTCCAAAGAAAGTATTTTTGCTTTGTTTTTTAGCTTCCTCTTTTGATTGCTCTCTTATTTCTCTTAGAATTCCCAAATCTTCAACGACTCTTAGGGGTTTATTAGATTTGAAATTAAAAAAACTTCTCTCTTCATTCGTATCACAATGAATTTCACTTTTTTTATCTGTTGAAATGATCATAAAAGGTAAATAAAGCCTTTCACTATTGCTATTTCCCAATAAATCATTTCTAGTTGTGATGTATTCAAATGTGTCTCGCATATCTAACAGTTTTTTTCTTTTCATTTCTCTTCATTTTTATATTATCGCTATTGTCAATCAGAAAATAAATTTTATTCCTTTTTCCTACTACATTTACAGCTCTCATAACATTGAGAACATCATAAATTCTTCTATTGGCCGTCTCACTATTTGATACAGAAACAGAAGAGCAAATGAATTGATAAGTACAATCTTTGTTTTCTTTAAGTATTGAATAAACAGATTGTGTTATAAACTTCATTCCCTCTTTTTTAGATTCTGAAGTCAAAAACTCAGTATTTAAGTCCATTGGGCTTAAAAAAAATCCCGCCTTTTCAGCCATTTTTTTGTTTAATTGAGAAATAAATTCGAGAAATTGTAAATTATTTAAATTTGTAAAAAATAAAAAAATGCCTTGCGATTTCGTTTATAGTGCGGCTTCACTGGTATAAGCCGCTATTCAAATTGGATTAAGCCGGGTTTATTGTATTTAGTAAGCAATATTTTATTACCAATTAAGATAAACAAAAATTATATGAATATAGATTAGAGAAAAAGATTCTGGTGCGACAGGTATTTTCACGTTCATTAATTTGGCATGGATTATAATTATTCAAGCTAATAATATTTAATAAATTGTCTTTTTATGTATTCTTATTACCATAGATTTTTATTTTTAATATCTCAGTATATAAAATCACGTATTTACATAACGTTCCAAGTTTTTGCTTTATTATATTACTCCCTGGCAACGGTTAACTCAAGAAGATTGGGGTTTACGACATATCACAACTAAATAATTATTCTGCAAACCACTGAGCTTTATTACTCTTTGTAAACGTATATAGCAACTAGGCTGATTTAACCACACTATAATAACTAAATAATTATCCTGCAACCCCGCTGAGCTTTATTAATTAAAAAAATTAATTTCAAAAAGGCTTTTAATAATTTACCCTTCCAATCATTTAAAAAAATATTTAAATTTAAACACATATTTAGTGATTGGTATTGGACATCAGTTGCCATTAAAGACAACACTTCAACAACTAAAAAAAAAAAATGGTCGGATTTATTTAAGCTGTAGTTGTTAATACTTGTTAGTTTTCTTCGTGTGTTTCTCTGTAATCCGGTCGGGGAACCGCATTGCTGCGTAAACCCCCCACGGCCCTTATGCCAGCTTAATCCTCTGCCTACAGTCGGCTAGCCTTAGGACTAAGTGTCCCATTGACCTTGAGCTGGCGTTATAATTAGAAGACAGTACCATACTGTCTTGGGATCTCTACAGACCCCTGCGCTATGCTTACGTAGGCTTTCTACTGCCATGGGAGTTATTGTTGCCGCCACTACCCAAGGAGGGCACTTCAACAACTATTGTTGTTATCTTAAAATCTATCTATTAGACATCAGTTGCCATTAAAAACGCCATTTCAACAATTATTATAAAATTATGTACACCCTTTTAATATTTTTAATTTTATTTAATTGTCATCTAATGTTTTTTGTAAAATCTAGTAAGAGCATTTTTATCTTCTGTATCAAAATATCTTTTGATTTATCAGAGTCCTTTAAATCATCTTTAGATACTGATTTATCTAAAGTTCCAATTATTTGTTTCATTGAAATTAAATCAAACGGGATTTTTTCTAAAAGTTTTTTAACTTCTAAATTTTTCCTTTGTTTTACTGTGATAAATGGGGAATCTTCAGTTGTGTCATAAACTGGATCACAGATCCTGGGACAACGACTGTGGAAAATCCATTTTTATGCCCAATTGATAAAATATCTTCATTTTTACAAAATTCAAGAGATGAAATTACACTAGGCGCTTTATATTGCATGTATAATTCATCAAAATTCTTTAAAACGGATATTTTATTTGAATATCCTATTGCTAATAGATTTCTATCACTTAAAGATGTAAAATGAATATTTGTTTTAACAGGAATTGATTTTATTGGGTTATAAGTATTTCTAATATCAAATATTTTAATTTTGTTATCCGTTCCAGTTGTAATTAAATTATTTCCAGATCTATCAATTTGTATTCCCGTAATAGCCGATTTATGACATTTAATTTTCATGAGATAAGATTTCTGTGATGGTGCCCAAAGTGATACAACACCAGATGAAGTCCCTAAATGAACTATTGCATTAGAAGGGTTACTTGTAAGTACAGTAGGTTGTTTATCTCCGATATATAATGTGGAAACAATCTCTCCTATACTTGTATCTAAATAATTCATATGACCATTATTAGTAGTCCCAGCCAGTAAAAAATGAAAAGGCAAAAATTCCAACATTTTTGTACTTTTCATATCTCTAACTCCATGTAATTCAGTTCCTAAATTATCATAAACAAATACACAATCTTCTTGTGCTAAAGCAAAATAAAGTTCATTGTGTAACCATTTACCATCAAAAATTTTATCACAAATATTGCTTTCAAAATTTAAACTAAATTTCTGTGTATTAAAAGAAGAAATATACCCCTTTTGGTTAGTAACAAGCATATTGCTGCCATTTTTTGTGTAAGAACACTTAAAAGGGCCATTCTCCAAATGAATATTAAAAGCTTTTTCTGCTGTATAGAGATTTACATTTTTTTGGATGTATTCTTTTGAATATCCACATGCTTCTTGTGTTGGTAACGATGGACGTAGAATATCTAGTGTCTTTAGTTCATTAACATTCTCTTCTACAGCCTTTTCTAACTCTTTGATATTATCTTTTACTTCTTTCTTATACATGCAGTGAAAAAAATTTACTTTTTAAAAATAAATAAATTGAAGTTTTTATTTAAAAGGGAAAATTATGAACTTTAGCAAGTACAAACTGCTAATTAGATGATTATAAAGTTGAAAAATCAATAATTTACGGGGTTGCGAAAAAAGTTAATTAGTAAAAAAATATGTGTGTTTGGTAAAAAGTGTAAGATAACCATAACATAAAATATTTAAATAGTAAAATTAAATAACCCCTAATGTCTATTTCGTTTTTAGATAACAACAAATAGTATTTATTGTTAAAAGTATTTAATGAAATAGGGGTAACCTTAAAAATTATATATATCTAACTTTATTTAAAGTAAGAGTTTGAGGTTAACATGGGTATTTATTCAAGTATAAAATATAGAAATCATTTATAGTAAGAGTTCGAGGCCAACTTGGGTATTTATTCAAGTATAAAATATAGAAATCATTTATAGTAAGAGTTCGAGGCCAACTTGGGTATTTATTCAAGTATAAAATATAGAAATCATTTATAGTAAGAGTTCGAGGCCAACTTGAGTATTTATTCAAGTATGATATATAGAAATCATTTATAGTAAGAGTTCGAGGCCAACTTGGGTATTTATTCAAGTATGATATATAGAAATCATTTATAGTAAGAGTTCGAGGCCAACTTGAGTATTTATTTAAGTATAATATATCTAACTTTTAATAATTAGCACGTTATCCTCGACTTTCAAAATTATTATAAATTATTACAAAAATTAATTAAATGAAACTCGATTTAGATTTATTTGAATTTTGAATGTTCGTTTTCCTGCCATTCAATCAAAAACTATACGGCCGGGAAGTCTGGAGGGTTCTGGTTGTATAATTTATTAATATTGTAGTTATTTAAAGACCTATCTGGCAAAAAGGGCTATTTATTTAATACTATTTCTACAAATATTGTTTGTTACTGTCTTGTGCCATCGAAGATGCGTAAGCTCTTCATCAGTAAAGTATTTAGTCATTAAGGGTATCTATTTAAATTATATTAATAGAGGATAACAGTAGCCTCTTCATCATTAAAGTATTTAGTCATTAAGGGTATTTATTTAAATTATATTTGTCAATTTTAGAACTTTCATTTATTGATTGCATGGCTAAATAATCCATGCTTTATTTTAAAGCAAAATTTTACTTAAAAATCTTCACTTAAGAAAGCAACAGAGTTACAAGATAACTCTACAGTTGCGACAATATTAATAGAGGATAACACAACAGTTACTACTTAAAATATTTATTAACATCAACGGTAATAATCTTGGCTGATTATAACATTGTTTATTCTTTAATTTAATTAATCACCCCCATTATATACTAAATTTTAATTAATATAAATATAAGTAAGATTATACCCATTAAACTCTTTATTATGTAATGAATACCCTTCTAATGATTATTTCGGCTATAATTTTTAAATCTTTTTGACCCTTTTAATATTTCAAAATGTCTTTTCAACCGGATAAGCATTTATAATAAATTCCGGCATTCCTATTTGTTTAACTTTATCTTCTATGTCAACTATCATCGAGTCCCCTTGAAATAATCCATCAGTTTCATAGATTTTATTATTCATACGAATCCCTAAAGAATTATCGCTAAACACAATTAGTGAACAATCATCAGAAAAAAATTCTGTAAATTCATAACAAATTCTTTAGTGTTTAAATTAAAATCTTTACTTACAGAAAATGTTTTGGTGCAAAATTCCCTTTCAAAGATTCCTCCTTCGATTCTTTTTGTACATTTTCTTCCTTTTTAATAATTGGCAATAATTCTTGTTCTATTGGAATCCGGGGCTCAAAATCTATTTTTTTTGAGATTGGCTTGTTTCTTCTGTTCATTTCAATTTTTGGGCAAGTAAAAATTTATTTTGGAATTACAAGTAGTAATTTAAAGTTGGATATATATATTATACTTAAATAAATACCCATGTTTACCTCATACTCTTACTTTAAATAAATAGGTGACTTATGATTATTAAAGTCACTAATTATTGAATAAATACTCCTGTTATGGTTATCTTCGACTTACAGCGTTGTCTTAAAGCTATTTAAGCCAATTTTATTTTATAAATACCCTTTTTATGGTTATATTCGACATAAATATAAAGATTTGTTCTGCAAATAATTAGAGAACACCACTCTCTTCCTTCTTTATACCGTAACCTCTGTTTGCAGCATGATTTTATCTAACACTTTACGGCGCCGAGGGTTACATAATTTAATTGCTGTTTAACCCCCGACTTTTAATTAATTTGGCAATAATATCGGAATTTCAAATAAATATTTTTGTTGCGATCTTTTAAACACTAATTAATCAACTAAAGAATTTAATAATGTAGTGCTTTCTCTTATTTTTGGTAGAAGAAAATTTTATTGCTTTCTAATTTAATCAATGCTTTAACAAAAATCTTAGTTTCTTAATAAAGCAAAACCACACAATTCATAATAAAGCGTATAAGAATGACTAGATTTTTTTAATATTTTGAACCAAACAAACATTAAGTCTTTGAATAGATTTATTAAGATTCGGCAGTTAATTTTTAACACACCAATTCATATTTAAAGCTTTAACAACCTTTTTTGTAAAATATTTAGTGGGCTAATTCATATTTAAAGCTTTAACAATCTTTTTGTAAAATATTTAGTGGGCTAATTTATACCGCAAGCTTTAACAACCTTTTTTGTAAAATATTGCGTGGGCTAATTCATACCGCAAGCTTTAATAATCTTTTTTGTAAAATATTTAGTGGGCCAATTCATATTTTAAGCTTTAACAATCTTTTTTGTAAAATATTTAGTGGGCTAATTCATATTTAAAGCTTTAACAATATTTTTTGTAAAATATTTAGTGGGCTAATCCATTCTGAAGCCTTAACAATCTTTTTTAAAGTTTTTTGCACACCAATTCATATTTTAAGCTTTAACAATCTTTTTTAAAGTTTTTTGCACACCAATTCATATTTAAAGCTTTAACAATCTTTTTTAAAGTTTTTTGCACACCAATTCATATTTAAAGCTTTAATAATCTTTTTTGTAAAATTATTGGCTTTTTTATCTTTATTTTTTCATTGTCTTATTAAATGTTTAAAAATAAATCTGGGAGCCCTTCAATGATTTTCCTGCTTTATTTTTATTGGTATTCACTTCAGCACTAGAAAGAGAATTATTCGACAATGGTAACATAGAAAAAGTATTAAAAATGGAGGAAAAAGACCCTGTTGATTACGCTCTTAAATATTTTGTTTTAAAACATTTTAAACAAGATATTAAAGAAGCTATTTCTACACTTCTTTTGGCGCCAAAAACACAGAAATCGTTTTGTTACTCTTAGCCAAATCAAATCCGGAAAACTCTAAGTTCAATATCCCTTTAAAAGTAGCTGTATCTATTTTAATGAAGATCGCGGAAAATGTATCAAAATGTTTTTATGAAAATAAATTTGAATTCAGGGATATGGTTTCTTTGAACTCCATGTCTCTAAAATTAGATGCAGAATACGTAGTAAAGAACATTAGAGGTAAAGATCCTTGGATGATTACCAAATTTTTTTATTACATTGATTCAGAGTACTTTTCTTAAAAGACGTAATTGAAGAATTACAATTTTTAGCAAAAATTAAAAATGCTCAAGCTTATTTTTTTTTAGGACAAGCATATCTTACCGGTACGGGTGTCGAAAAAGATATCGAAACAGCATTTGAATATTTTTGGGCAACTAGAGATAGTGATATAGGATTGGCTTTTTTAGGTATAGGCAAAGTTTTTATGGAAAAGGACTATAAGAACATTAAAGGGGCTATTAGAGCTTTTGAATTATCAGAGAGTGAATCTCAGCTTGCAGAAGCATCTTTTTGTTTATATCTTTTATTAAAATTGGAAAATAAAATAAAGATGAATGGCTGCCACATTTACAAAAAGCTGCATTTTCAGGTTATTTGCCTGCCAAATATCTTTATACTAAATATTATATGGAATATAAAATAGATGAGAGTGTTCTTAATTCTTTAAAGAATATAACCCAGTACACACCCGTTTTAATTGAATACGACAAAATTGCATTTAATGCATATTTGAAAAAAGATTATAAAAAAGCTTGTTTAATTTATTTATTTTTATCCGAATTTAATATTGGGCCGCCATTTCAAACAGCATTGAATTAATGGAAAAACACAAATTATTTGATAACCAGCATATTATTTTATTTAATATGTATAAATTGCAATCTAAAATAAATCCCATCTTTTATAAGAGTTTAGGAGATTGTTATTTCTATGGTAGAGGAATTAAGCAATCTTTAAATCTGCTTTTCGAAGTTATTTACTATCTTCTAAACATTCTTCGGGCGGTGCATATTGCACAGCTTACATGTTTGAAAAGGGCCTCGGTGTCCCTAAAAATCTTTTTATGGCTAAAAACTGGTTAAAAAATACTTGACTAGAGAATCTTATATCTTATTCGTTTCTATGCTCTTCTTAGGATTAATTTTAAAATAATGATAACTCATTATAAATGCTTGTTTTCCATATTAACTACAATTTTCTGTTTAATTGGGTGGAAAGCTTTATCGTATTTTGTAGCCATTAATAAATAAAAGTTGAAATCTAATTTAATCGTTTTATTTTTAATCAGAATGTAGTAAATAACCTTTAAATATAACTTTTTTAACCAAGTTGTTGTTCTCTGAAGATTTATTAGACATTAGGGGTAAAAGACTATTTCAACACAATTTATTTAATTTTTTGCTGTTGGAGTATATTTTAGATGAATTTGGTGGTAAAAATTATACTATTTTGGTGGTGATTTTAGAAGAAATATAGGAATAAAATAGAGATTGTTCTTTGGGTTGAAGTATTTATGTTATAATCTGCCAAGATTTACACCCCTAATGTCAATAAATATTTTAAGTAAAAACAATTATATTGTGATAATCTGCCAAGATTTACACCCCTAATGTCAATAAATATTTTAAGTAGTAACAATTATATTGGGATAATCTGCCAAGATTTACACCCCTAATGTCAATAAATATTTTAAGTAGTAGCAATTTAACATAATACTAGTTGTAAAGAAAGCTTATTGGTGAAATCACTTCGACAAAAGAAGAGTTATCATAGTATAGATGACCAATAAGAAATTAAAGAACTTTTAATTAAGATCACCGAAGTATGTTAAGTAATGAAAACTAAGATTAGAAGTAAAATAAACGATAAAACTTAATAAAGAATTTATTAATTCGGTGTATGTGGAATTAAATTTCTTTTAAAGATGAAAAATCTAAGAAAAATTTAATAGTAAAAGATTAATTTAAATTAATTTTTGACATAAATTAGAATTTTAGGTTTTGATATACCTTTTTTGCTAATACTATTTGTTGAAATAATTTTAAATTAGTAACCCTAAAAAAAACCGGATTTATTGAAAAGTGGTTGCCTACAGCAAAAAAAGAAGTTTCCTACAAAACTCTGGGGGCCCCTATAGCATCTCTATCCCTCTGCCGACAGTCGGCTAGCCTTAGGACTAAGTATCCCATTGACCTTGAGGATTAGTAACCCTAAGTATATAAAAGACTACTGATAACAAAACTGTCAAAAGCCATCGAAGATGGCGTAAGCTAGTTATCATTAAAGTATTTAATTATTAATGGTATTTATTTAATATTAATACAAAAAAAAACAAGCAATATTAATTAAATACCCATTTTATGATTATCTTCGACTTTTCATATTTATAAAAATAATAGGGCTGTTTATACTTTTTTGAACATTTGGGGTATTTATCTTGGCAGATTATAACAAGGGTTATGTTTCGCAAAAAATTTTACTTAATATAATTGGATTATAGCTATTTAAGCTAAAACTATTTAATAAATACCCTTGTTATGATTATCTTAGACTAATATAATTGCATGCTCTAAGAAAGACGTACTGTATTCCGAGTACCAGACCAGCCCTGCTAATATTCGTACTTCGACAGATCTATTTAAATTAAAAAACAAAATCTTTTCCCCCCTTTAATACAACTTGCTTAATAAAACTACCCTCAAGCTAAAAAGGGGTATAATGGGGTGCTTCATAGCATTATAAACTTTTTTTCTATTTTTTTCGATTAAATTGTTAATTTATAGTGTTTTATGTTTTTAATAATCCAGAATCTGGTATCACAAAACAATTAATAAATAATGCATCTTGTTTTATATAAAGTAAGAGTTCGAGGCAATCTTGGGTATTTAGTTTTATATATATCTATCTAAAAATTGGGTTACTACAATTTATTCATCTGCCAGCTTTATTTGTTACTTTAATTTAAAAATTATTTTGTTTTTTTTCAAAAGCTCATGGGCTGTTTGATTTAAAAAGGTTTATTTTTTCTATTACATACGTTATAATTTTAAGAGACATTTAATAATACAATCAGCGTTAAATAATTCAGGCATTTTTATTTTTTAGTAATTTTTCTCTTTTTATCTAAAATCGGCTTAAAAAAATAAGCATTTGTATTTTGTAGTGATTTTTCGCGTGTTTTCTAAAATCGGCGTTTATTAACCTTGACCTTTCTGGTTTGCAGTTATTTTTAACATATTTTCTATCATCGGCTTTAAATAACCTTGAATTTACTATTTTGTAGTGATTTTCAACCTATTTTCTAAAATCGGCGTTTATTAACCTTGGCCTTTCTGTTTTGCAGTTATTTTTAACATATTTTCTAACATCGGCGTTAAATAACCCAGGCATTACTATTTTCTTGTAATTTTCAACATTGTAGATAAAATAATTGAAAACACCAACAAATAATTATTTTTATTTACTCCCATGGCAGAAGAGAAACAAGCGAGTTTAAAAGAACTTTTAAGTGCAAGATTTCAGAACCCCAAGTTCGTATACGATGGTAAGAGAATACAGCCAATTTACGAAAGACAGACTTATGATTATTCTTCTGCTTTAATTTTTGAAGCACATACTTCAATCTTGCCAATGTATAAATTTACTAATTATAATCTGGGCTCTCAAATTATAAACATGGCAGCACCCAGTTCTTGTACACCATATGAGTCAGTTACAAATAAATTTGCTCATATGAGTATGAATAAAATAAGAAGCCCGATCAATACCATTGTTTGGAATTCTGATGGTAGGAGATTACTTAGTGGGAGTTGCTCAGGAGAAATTACTTTATGGAATGGGTTCAGTTTTAACTTTGACACAATCGTGCAGGCACACGAATCCCCTATAAGGGCCATGGTATGGTCCCCATCATCATCTTTTTTAATTACAAGTGATAATTTAGGTATAATTAAATATTGGAATTCATCAATGAGTAACATTCAAGTTGTGGAAGCTCATAGTGAGGGAGTAAAAGATCTTTGCTTTAGTTTTAATGACACCAGATTTTGTAGTGCATCCGATGATGCAACAATCAAAGTTTGGGATAGCATAACTGCCAAATGTGAACGTGTTATGACAGGACATAACTGGGATGTAAGAAAAGCTCAATGGCATTCTAGCAAAGCTTTAATAGCATCAGGGGGGAAAGATAATTTACTTAAAATGTGGGATCCAAGACAAGAAGAGTGTTTAACTACATTTCATCACCATAAAAATACCATTTTAAGTTTAAAATTTTATAAAGAAAACTACTTGCTTTCTGGTGGCAAAGATCAAGTTATTAAAATGATTGATTTAAGAATGATGAAAGAGTGCTTTACATATAAAAATCACAACAAAGATGTAACATCACTAGCGATACACCCTTTTAATAACCTGTTTGTTTCTGGAAATAATGATGGGATAATTAGTTTTTGGGATATGTTCAATGAATATCCGATTGCAATTTCGGACAGCAAACATGAAAATACAATTTGGTCCTTAGATTTCCACCCAGCTGGGCATGCACTGGCTAGTGGGGCTGCAGATTACAGTGTCAGGTTTTGGCTACGCCCAAGGCCAAAATCATTTGAGAGTTCTGAAGACGTTGCTCTTGCTTTAGACGCCACAGAAGAATCTTCGGGTATTCCTGGGCTTTAGAATTGGGGCACAGTTTTTTATTAGAAAACCAAATGCCAGGTTATTTTTTTACGTTTTTGTGTTTAAATATGTATTTCTTTTCAGGCAATTATTGTTTATTTTATAATAAAGATTAAAATTTGTTTTAAACATTTAGCAAATTTTCTAAAAAACTTTTTGTCATGAAGAATTGTGATTTAGCATATTAATATTCAATTTCTTCATAGAAAATAATATAAAACTTTTGTTTTTTAATTTAAACCCCTCTTCTTGAAATATTTTCTTGCAATAAAATGCAACAAAGTTACATCCAATTTATTAAAATATAGTTTATTTTGTTGCTAGTTCCATATTGGCCTGATCTAAAAAAAATGAAAATGTTGGATTTATTTAAGCTGTAGTTGTTAATACATGTTAGTTTTCTTCGTGTGTTTCTCTGTAACCCGGTCGGGGAACCGCATATATTGGCCTGATCTAAATCCGAAATCAAATAGTATTCGACCCAAATAAAAACTGATTTACACATTGTAATTGATTTAATGACATTAATAAATTAAAATTACACACAAAAATATTGAGTCTGTGACTTTGTAATCGAATTTGGGGTGGGTTTTCTTAGTTGAATATAATCAAAACAAGGGCATTTATTAAATATTTTAGTATTAAATAGCTATAATTAAACCTTTTTTAAATTACCTACTTTTTGCAATACGTCAATTTTAAATTCCAAAATACGTTTTAATTTTTAAACCTTGTGGTTTTTTGTCAGTAAAAAAATAATAAAATCACAGCAATTATTTATTAAATGGGGGGCTTGGTAAATTTTTATACCAGAGATTATTCATAAAATTTAAAAGTTTTTAACTTTAAAATCACAGCAATTATTTATTAAATGGGGGGCTTGCTTAATTTTTATACAAGAGATTATTCAGAAAATTTAAAAGTTTTTAACTTTAAAATCACAGCAATTATTAATTAAATGGGTCTTTCTAAATTTTTATAACATAGTTTCTTCATAAAATTTAAATGTTTTTAACTTTAAAAAATGCTCTTTAACCGCATTTTTAAATATTAGGCGTAAATATCAAATTATTTTATTTCTTTGCTGCCTTTTTAATTGAAAATATTCACTATAAAAAACTTGGGTTGGCTTTTTCTATGCAATCATCAATAAATTTTTTTAAAATCGTCTAATTAAATTAATGTTTATAAAAAAGCAATTTTTTAATTAAAGAGTTGTTAAACCCAAAAGCTTATGTTTCTTACTTAGACCCATTAACATTAAGAGTTATTTATTTAATTCTATTTTAGCAACGTATTTATTAAATCTGCATGATTTTCATTCCAATCGAGACTCAATTGTTTTCTTTAAAAAACCCAAAAGCACTAATGAATATAGCACGTAGTGTAAGTGGATTTCGAGTTTCAGTATAATTAAATTTTATAAAATAAGCCGGGCTATTTCAGCCTGCTGTGTAATCCTCTATTAATATAATTTAAATAAATACCATTAAAAATTGTTGAAATAGTCTTTTACTCCTTAATGTCTAATAGGTCTTCAGAGAACAAAATAAATTAATTCCATTATTATTAAAGAGCTTACACAAACTTCGATGACACAGGATGCGGGCGGCGAGTTAATTTAAATTTCTATAATACTTTGCCTTCAAAAGCTACTTTTCGATTCCACTTTTTTAATTTTTTAAATTTTATTAAAATATTAAATATAATCAGGTACATGATTTACAAACAGCCAATAGTGTTTCTGGAGTAATTATAAGTGTCAGTATTGGTTTTAAACATAATTGCTGTTAAACTTCTCGTATATTGTTTCCTCTCTTAAAAGTGTTTGTTTTGCTGACCTTGTTGTATGCCAGAAGACTGTGAAGAAGAATACGATTTTCTCATAATCGGGACCGGTCTTGCAGAAACGGCCATAAGTTCAATGCTTTCAAAAGAAAAAAATGTTAAAATTCTACAAATTGACACTAATTCAACTTATGGCAGTGAGTTTTCTACTTTGCAATATTCACAATTGCTTGGACATTTTAAAAGAACTGAAAACTTTGACTCTTCATTATTAAATAATGGTTCAGGCTTAGAAAAGTCAAATTACGATATTCATTTAGATCTTTTAAAGAAAAATAGAGAATTTAATATAGATCTAACACCAAAACTACTTTTACAAGAATCAAAAATGAAAGATTTTTTACTTGAAAATCAAATACAAGATTTGGTTAATTTTACATCAATAAAAGGTTCTTATTTATTTGCAAAAGAATTACATTCAATTCCAACTAGTGAATCTAAAGCATTTAAAAGTTCCTTGGTTTCATTTTCTGAAAAATTTAAAGTTATAAATTTTTTTTGGAATGTTAAAAAATATTCAAACTCAAAAGATCTACGATTGAAAGAAAACATGTTAGAAGAGTTTAAATCTTATGGATTATCACGGGAATCTATGAATTTTATAGGACATGCAATTGCTCTTAATTTAAATGATGAATATTTATTTCAACATCCTAAATTTACTTATGAAAAAATTAAGGATTACATTTCTTCATTGGTAAGTTATGGGGATTCAGAAAGTCCATTCATTTATCCTTTATATGGTTTAAGTGAGATTTGTCAGGCTTTTGCAAGAAAATCGGCTTTACATGGTACAGTGTTTATGTTAAATGCTAAAATTGAAAAATTGACTATTAAAAATACTATTTTAACAGATCCGAACGGTGAAACTTTGAAAATTAAAGCAAAAAAAATTATCTGTGATCCAAAATATTGGCCAAATTCCAAAGTAATTAAGGAAATTATAAGGTGTATTATGATAATTAAAAGTGTGGGTAAAGGATCAAGAAATATAGTATTTTTAAAAGAGCAATTAAATAGAAAACACGATGTTTTTTGTGTAATTTTAACTTGTGAAGAGTACGCGTGCCCAGAAGGTTATGAAATCGGAATAATTTCAACGGTTAAAGAAACAAATTGCCCTGAATCTGAAATAGAAAATGTTTTAAAAAAATTTACCGTTTATAATCATTTCATTGAGTTGAGACAAATTTATGCAAATGAGGATTTTGAAAATGTGTTTTTTACATCCTCTGTGGATGAATCTCCAGTCTTTGATGGAATTTATGACGATATTCAAAAAATTTACGAGAAAGTAAAAATTAAATAAAAATTTAGAACTTTGTTCCAATTCACATTTATTATGTAATAAAAACAATTATTAATAACGACAATAATTTATTATCTTAAAAATTGGTTGCTTTTTATAATTAAAATGATGGTAACTAAATTGCTTACACAAATATTAAATATATGCGGAAACAATGATAAACTGCCACTAAAAACATTAAAAATTAAAAGCTAAGTGCCATCAAAACAGTTTTTATTTGGTGGGGAATATAATTTTAAGGTTCTTGTTAGGAGTTACTGGCATAAGTGCAACTTTAGCAGTTCTGAATATTAAAAAAAATTTTAATCTGAGCAGCTTTTACTTGACATTTTTTATAAACGCAAAATTAATAATCAAATGTCTTTTTATACTCCATTTCCAGCATCTACGACTTGAGTTATAAACTTATTGCATAACTCTGCTGCTTTAATATTTGTCGCTATAAAATATCTTCTGTTAATTGAATTATATAATTATTAAATACATCATGTAAATTTGAGTTTAAAAATTTCACAAGTTTAATTAAAAACAGATATCACAGGAACTCTGGCAATTTTGTTTAAAAGAAAGATTATATTATAATTATTTAAATTAATACTATTTGTTGAAATAGTATTAAATAAATTACCCCGAATGTCTAATAGGTCTACAGATAGCAACACTATTTAATAAATACCGTTGCTATGAAAATATTCGTCTATAAAGGTCAGAATTATAATTATTTAAACTAATACTATTTTTAAAAGACTGTTGTTATGGATATCATCGGCTGATATCCATTTTGATTAAAAATATAAAAAGAAAGACTTTGAGGTAATCATGAATATTTAGTAATATAAATTGTTGAAATTCTATTAAATAAACCTGAATGTCCAATAAGTCTTCAGGCAACAACATATATAATCGAATATAATCCTAACCGGCGTATTTATTAAATATCATAAATGAAAAATTTTATAATACAAATTATATATCGAACTTAAAATTAAACAAAGATACAATAAGAAAGAGCTTGAGATAAACATGGGTATTTATTTAAGTAAAATATATATATTTAACTAAATATAAAATAAGGTTTAGAGTAAAGCAAAGTCAAAAACTCCCAACGCGGGACTCGAACCCGCAGCCCCCAGATTAAGAGTCTGATGCTCTACCGATTGAGCTAGCCGGGATAAATATGAAAAAAATAATTTTTTTCTAGTCATTTTTATAGCTTTAAATTATTTATTTTTTCTTCCCATGAAAAATACTTTTACTTCTCTGTATCAAAATGAAAATGCAACAGTTATTTGCTCTATGAAATTGACCCACCGAACTGGAAATACACCGATAGTAGAAATAGATGCTCCTTTATCTATCATAAAACCTTCGTTTATAAAAATCAATACACTCTGTACATCTCATAATTTTCTAATTCATAATGTAAAGAATGGAACTTTTGTTGATTTTATAAATGCCATTGCCCTTTGTATAATCCAAGCAAGACTTCCCTTTGAAGTTGTTGTTGCTTCTTCATTAGACGATTGTTTTTTAGTTTATTCACCTTCAGATGATTGTGTTGAATATTTTTATTCTGAAAAATTATTAGATAAAACAATGCTTTGTAAATTAAAGACTTTGTGTATTGAAACATACGCAAAATTGCAAAACAAATAGTAAATTTAAAAAATTAATAACATGTTTTGTTATCTTCTGGCCTATTAGACATTAAGGGTAATAATTCGATGTGTTGTTGTCTTCAGCCATATTAGCCATTAAGGGTAGTAATTCGATGTGTTGTTGTCTTCAGCCCTATTAGCCATTAAGGGTAATAATTCGATGTGTTGTTGTCTTCAGCCCTATTAGACATTAAGGGTAGTAATTAGATGTGTTGTTGTCTTCAGGCATTTTAGACATTAAGGGTAGTAATTACATGTTTTGTTATCTTCAGCCCTATTAGCCATTAAGGGTTAAAATAATTTGCTTTTGCATCAAAATGCATTAAGTAGCGATTAAAATGTGCTGTTTTGATAGTTTCAAGCCTCTACACTTAATTTATTACTCATAAAAGTCCGAGATGATCATAACAATGGTATTTATTAAATAAAATTGACTTAAAAATTATAATACTCCATAAATGTTAAATTTTTAACTACAAATGTAGACTTTTATTATTTATTTCATAGCAAACCCCCGTAATTATTAAAATAATTACAAAATTTATTTGAAACTTTTAGATTTTGTTTCTAATTTTTTAACGTAAAATTGCACCAAAAGTACATTTAAGGCATTTTTGTAAAAATATATCACCCTGAATAAGATTTAATCTCATCAGCATCAAATATTAAAACATTTTGGTGGCTTTTCATTTGAAAAGCCAATGAAATATTTTAATTCTCCCCCCATTTATAAACTCTTTATTTTAATTAAATCAATCCCTTCTATAAATGTTGAAAATATTCAAAATGTAAATCCGCGTGTTTAAAAATCAAATTGAGATTAATTTTATTGTTTATTTATCAAAAATAAAAAAATTTATAAAATTTTATTTCCCCCTCTTAGATATGAGAAATAAGTCAACAACCGTTAGTGAAACAAATACAAGAAAAGTACTAAAGGATTCGATTTCAGAAAATAGTTCCACAGTAACAGAAACATCTATAGAATCTCCAAAATCTGAAATTTCGTCTTTTGAAAAAATACAAAGTGTAATTCTAATAGATCCAAGAAAGGACATTAGCATTTCTGATGTAAAACCAATAATTAAAGCAAAAAACAGACCACTAAATGTGAATGAAAATAGAAAAAGGGCAAAGATTCTTAAAGAAGATCCAAAGATATATGCTTTACACAATAATCTTAAAGAAGATGAAGATTACATGTATAACACAGAAATAAATGTCGTTATTGATCATTCCCCTATTCCTTTTATGAAAACAAAGTTGATGGAACATCAATTATATGGCATATCATGGATGGTTGGTAGAGAACAGAGTAAAATTAATGGTGGGATTTTAGCTGATGAAATGGGTTTGGGAAAAACTTTACAGATGATTGGATTAATGCTACGGGGAACTGTAGGTGACTTAAATTTGGTAATTGTGCCTGCAATTGCTTTATTACAGTGGATTAATGAGATAGAAAAACACTCCCCTAATATTTTTAATATTTTTCCTTATCATGGCAGAACTAAAACTGAAAATATTACTTTAAGTGAAGATAAAATTAATTTAATAATTACAACATATGGGACAGTTGAATCTGCTTTTAGAAGGGGTGGTAGTTTATTATTCAAATTTAATTTTAAAAGAATAATTTTAGATGAAGCTCATATTATTAAAGATAACAACAGTAGCACTACAAAAGCTATTATGAATATAACAGCTGAAAAGAAATGGGGTCTTACAGGTACGCCGGTTCAAAATAGAGTTAACGATCTTTTATCTTTGGTTAGATTTCTTAGAATTCAACCACATTCATATTACTTTTGTAAGAAATGTGAATGTAAAAGTGTAGTTTGGTTAAGACGAAATGAAAAAGAAAATCTGGATCGTCGAGGTATTTGTTTTTGTGGTCATTCTGCTTCAAGTCATTTTTCATGGTGGAATAGAAAAATTGCAAATCCAATTAGAGAATTGGGGC
>NW_027518544.1:0-23667 GCF_051622035.1 Arctopsyche grandis
AAGTGATTTCAGCATCAGAAATAACCTCAACTCTTGGGTCAACCACATACTTTTCACCAACTAAGAAAGACATGGGCTTTAGAGAGAGATTCTCAAAGTGGCTAGCCCAAACTTCTAATTTTTCATTCATTTCATTCGCCACAGTATTAGACCTGTGGTCAATGATTGGTCCACTTGACGCGCTTTTCCTTGTACGCCCAGTTATCAACTTTAGCCACTGCCACATTTTACGCGGTTCGTTGGCTCTAACTGCGTCCAATCCTCTGTACATGAACTTCAAGAATTGTTTTCGTCTATGAGCATACAGCTCTTTTCGTACAGCAGAACGTGCCAAATCAAACAACTCAACACTTTCTTTCTTTTCTCTAACAAGCTTATCAATCATCCTTTTTTCTTCAATAAGTCTTTTTAAATTTTTAGGAAGCCATTGAACTTTGTCAGTAATTAACTCCTCCTTCAAGATTTTCTTTTCTTCCAATTTGATTTTAAGCACCTGAGCTAATTTAAAACTACAAAGCTCTGAGCTGAATTCATTAATACCCAAGGGAATTTCAATCTTTTTCAAATCCCTAATTATACCTCTGTCTTGGAGGCCAACTCTATCAAAAACCATTTTCTTTCTACATGATCTACTTTCATTACGCAAATCGGTCGTTACAAGAACAGGAAGGTGATCAGAAATGCACCAACCACGTTTTTTACACTGTTTCAAAATCAGATTGGGATCATTTGATACAGCAAAGTCAATAGGTCTCTTTGTCAAGTGCCTATTCTTCAAAAAACGAGTTCCTTTTCGAACACACTTATCCACATACATTTTAAAGCCCTTCTTCAGAAACATCTGTGAAACATTTTCAGGAGTTTGGTTCCAATCTCCAATCAGAACTGTGCCTGAGTACTCCTTCTTTTTTTCATAAAGACTTAAAAACTCTGAGATACTATCTACAGTCTCTTTCTTTCTTTGCCCGTTGCACGGAACATAAACATTAGCAATTAGAATCTTTTTTTCTTTAGTTGATACGGAAGCAACGATCAAGTTATCTTTAATTTCCTTAACATCAACCAAAATTTCACTGTCAGTTCTATAACCAAAAGCCATCCCGAGGTTATTACCGTTAAGGCTTTGAAAGTTCTCAACAACCTTATAACCATTAATAAACAGTCTTTTTCCATTATCAATTCTTTTTGTTTCTTGCAAGCAAAAAATTGTAGGTTTATATTTTTCAAGCTGATAAATCAGCTCTTCTCTTTTTAGCTTGACACAATTTATGTTTAATGTCAAAATGGATAAGCTTTCTAAACTATTAGGTTTCTTTTCCACCAGCTTCTTTATAATGCAAAGCTTGTTAAGTCTTGCGCACAACCCGATTAAGAGCGAAGTCTTTAGCCTTGCCAACCACGCGGTATCTATTGGGGCTTCTTTCTTTCTTATAACACACAATCTCAGAAAATTAAAACTCTCCTTGACAATACGTTCAACTTGTACATTAGAAGTGCAAATTCCGTTTCTTTCTAAGCATCTAAAAACCTCATCTGGCTTTAAGTGCAATGGGCTATTAATTGCAAAATACTCATTTTTGGGTGAGTAATTTACTTTACTTTTCTTTGCCAACTTTTTTTTATTGAGGACATATTGGCACTTGTCCTCTTAATGTCATAATAAAAACAATTTCAGCATATTCAAACTACTTGGGGATTTTATCTTAATGTCATAATAAAAACAAATTTGGCATATTCAAAATGTAAAGGAAGATTTTGACTTTATTTCTAATAAAAACAAAAAAAAAATAAAAATGTTCGGATTTATTTAAGCTGTAGTTGTTAATACTTTGTTAGTTTTCTTCGTGTGTTTCTCTGTAATCCGGTCGGGGAACCGCATTGCTGCGTAAACCCCCCACGGCCCTTATGCCAGCTTAATCCCTCTGCCGACGGTCGGCTAGCCTTAAGACTAAGTGTCCCATTGACCCTGAGCTGGCGTTATAATTAGAGACAGTACCATACTGTCTTAGTCTTTTTATAGTGGGGTTATTACGACTAGCGCCCACTTTTGTAACGGCGTCCCGGTTAATGTTCTTTTACCTACCAAAGCGAGGCTCGAACCCGGGCAGTTCGGGAGTGTAACAGCAAGCAGACCACTAGCCCAACGCCGCTCTAATAAAAACAATTTCAGCATATTCAAACTACTTGGGGATTTTGTCTTAATGTCATAATAAAAACAATTTTGGCATATTTAAAATGTAAAGGAAGATTTTGACTTTATTTCTAATAAAAACAATTCCAGCATATTCAAACTACTTGGGGATTTTGTCTTAATGTCATAATAAAAACAATTTTGGCATATTCAAAATGTAAAGGAAGATTTTGACTTTATTTCTAATAAAAACAATTCCAGCATATTCAAACTACTTGGGGATTTTGTCTTAATGTCATAATAAAAACAATTTTGGCATATTCAAAATGTAAAGGAAGATTTTGACTTTATTTCATAATAAAACCACTTCCTATTACTTTTGACTTTGGGCACTTTAAACGCTAGTCAGGTCTTAGACCAATAAATAATCCTTAGATTAAAAATTACATACAAAGCAATTAACCATAAATAATAAGTAAACGCTTATACACAAAATAATTTTCTTAAAAGCTCGCCCCTTGCTAACGTATTCTAATCCCCCTTGCTATCATATAAATAAACACCCCTTTCCGTTAAAATCCCCAAGATATTAGAATCTCCACAAAACCCAATTATTTTTTCTTTAAATGAATAAGAATACACCATTTTTAGAGTGTTCCTGTCAAACACCTTAATTCTATTTTTTAAATCATCTGTAATAAATAAATACCCGTTAAAAAACAAATCATCGTGCTTAAAATAATGTTTTACTTCGGGATCAAAATAATAATTCCTGTTTCCAAGTATAAAAGACGTAGCGCAATATCCTTGAGTTCTATAAATTGCAAGTAAATTCCCATTAAAATCATTTGTTAAACTTATACAGATACCAAAACATCCGATTTCTTCTTTTTCAAATGGATTGTCTAAAGTTTTATAATTATTTGTAAAAACACCAAATACTGTGGCTAAATATATCGTATTTCCTGTTTCAACAATACTGTGAATATTTTCATTACAAATTTTATATTTTTTTGTTTCGTAAGATGTAAGATTTACAAAATATAAATTCCCTGCTAAATCTGCCACTAATACACACTCCCTATTTTCTTTACAGAAACATACAGCCGTTGTTCTGTTTTCAAAAGCCAAAGATTTAATAATTGTTTCAGAATATACATTTACCAGTTCTATACTATTACCACATGCAATTAACAATAAACCATCCCCAAATGGACTCATTTTCATACATTTTACATTTCCAGGTAATGGAATAAATGAAAAAATATTAAAATCGGTAACGCTATATTTAAAAATGCCGTATTCCCCATTTTTTAGGCAAGAAATTAACATAACTTGATTTATGGGGTCAAAAACAATTTTGGTAGAATTTGGAAAAAAATGAATTTTACAATATTTTTTAAAACTCATGTGTAATTTTAGTGCTGTAGCCTCTAAATTTACAATTTTTGCTTTATTTGATGCTTTTATTATCTCAATTTGTGTTTTCAATATAGAAATTTCTATTTCTAATGCTTTTTTAGCTTCATTTTCTTTTACATATTTTTCTATCATCCGTTGTTCCACCTCGCTTTCATAAGCAACAATTTTAGATGCAAATATTGGCCGCAATTGAGAATTTTTAAATGGTAAATGACAATTAGGACAATAATGTTTTTTATACACTTTTGACCACTTCTCAATACATTCTGAACCAAAGATATGCCCACATTTTAAAGAAACTATTCTATGGGATCCTGAAGAAGTGTATTCACCAAAACAAATAGAGCAACACGATCCCTCATCTTTTTCCATGGGGGGGATATAAGAAAAAAAGACTAAAAAATTTAATAAAAATAGTGGCTTATTTTAGAAAACTCATAAACATAAATAAAAAATTATTTTATAGTTCTTGGGGGTATTTTTAGAAATTCAATTAGAAAACTCATAAACATAAATAAAAAATTATTTTATAGTTCTTGGGGGTATTTTTAAGGCATTTTTAGAAATTAAATTATATTAGAAAACTCATAAACAATTATTTTATAGTTCTTGGGGGGTATTTTTAGGCATTTTTTCTAAAATTGGCGTTTTTGTTCTAAATATACTACTTTACTAAAGAGATATAATTCGGGGGTAATGAAAAACTATGTACTAAAGCAAAAAAAAACAAAACAGATGCCGCCACAAGTCTACAGTCTGCACTGGTTTTCATTTTACAGTACAACCACCAACAACATTGTAGCAACATTCTTACAATAAAGTGCGAATCGAATAAAGTGGTGTCATTTGATTTTACAATACAATCACCAACAGCATTGAAGCAACAACCCGTTTTTATGGTGTCATTTGGTTTTACAGGACAATCACCAACAACATTCTAACAATAATGTAGCAAATTGTTTTTTTCGCTCTATTCAGCTCTGAATACAATCACCAACAGCATTGAAGCAACAGCCCATTTATATGGCGCCATTTAATTTCAAAATACAATCCTTAACAGCATTATAGCAACATTCTTATAACTCGCTTATTTAGGTTCACATTACAATCACCAACAGCATTGAAGCAACAGCCCGTTTATATGGCGCCATTTAATTTCAAAATACAATCCCTAACAGCATTATAGCAACATTCTTATAAGTCGCTTATTTAGGTTTACATTACAATCATTAACAGCTTTGTAACAATGATGTCATATATTCAGATTTATTAATTAACTCATAAATGTTAATGCGAGTTAAACCATAACACGCTTTTCAATATGAAACACCCCAAATACCATGTTAAATGTCATATTTATTTAATAAACCAGCCCTTTACTTATTTTTTTTTTAATTTCAACCCTTGCTGTATGGAAAATAGAAAAAGTGCTAATAGATTCGAAATCTGTCAAATTCTAGGAGAAGGGGCAACTAGTACAGTTTATAGGGCTTTAGATTTATTAGAAAACAAAGTTGTAGCAATAAAAGTATTTTCTAACTGGAATTCCGATGTAAATAATAAAATTAAAAATGAATGTAAAATATTATCACTTTTAAATAATGAGCACATTATAAAATTCAAAAAATTGGCAACTCCAAATTCTTTAGTTCTTGAACATTGTGATTGTAATTTAATTACTTTTTTAAATGATCACGAATTAGATCTTAAAGGTATTAAAAAAATAATTAGAATGATTTTAATAGGTTTAAATGAAATTCATTTAAAAAATATAATTCATAGAGATTTAAAATTAGGAAATATTTTAATTAAAGAAGATTGCATTAAAATATGTGATTTTGGATTATCTTGTTTGATAAATGAAAATGATTTCAGTTATTGTGGAACTAAAGATTATTTAGCACCAGAAGTTAAAAAATTAGAAAATATTAAAAATGTAAATTATAATGAAAATATTAACAATTTTAACGATACAAATCTTAAATATAATGAAAAAATTGATATTTTTGCAGTTGGGGTTATTTATAAAATTTTATTATCAAGAAAAAAAGATATAAATTTATCAGAATTAGATGTTGGGGTTGAAATAAAAGATTTAATTTCTAAAATGACACATTTAAATCCAAATATCCGTTTAAGTGCTAATGAAGCATTAAATCACATAAGTTTTAATGAATTATTTATTGATGTCCCTGATTTTAGATTATTAAAAAATTGTTCAAAAATCACTAAATATGGAGAAATTTATAAAAGTCAATTAATTAATAAAAATGATAATAAAATTGGAATAAAATTTCTATTAAACACAGAACTACAAGAAATAGTAATTTTAGCTGAAAATACAGAATTTTTTTCTTATACAATTTTTTTAAATAATGTAAAAGTTGATAAAAAACTTATTAATAATACAGTTTTAAAACATTTTAATTATCTTGCAAATTATTTTAAGATCGTTTGTGATAGAACAATAAAATTTAAAGATACAGAGGGTATTTATACTTATTATAAAACAATTAGTAATATCAGTATACTTGAATGTAAAGATTTTAAAGCAATGAAGTTTGGATCAAATTATGAAATAACATATTATCAAGCTAAAACAAATAAAGAAAGAGGAGGGAAGATGTTAAAAAGCAATTTTCAGAAAAGCAACGAAATTCCACTTGACATAAAATTAGTTTTTAAAAGATTTGAAGATAAAAATTTTACATGTGAAAATTTACTTACAGTTGATCATCCATCAAGTAAAAACACTTTACTTTTAAATGATAACCTTTTTTTAAAGCACCACTTTTGCCCTAATATTGGATGGTGTATTAAAGAAGGCCTTAAATTTACTATCCTTTTAAATGATGGATCGAAAATTGGTGTATTTATTGAAGACTTCTGTATAAACATTAATGATTCAGCCAAAATATTGATAGATGAAGCAGAAGAGAAAGTACTGCAAATTGTAAAAAAATTTATAATAAAATTTGTTTGATAAATTAAAAGGGAAGTAATAAATTGATTTATATAACGACAGGCAATTTAATAAAGTGGTGTAATAAATTGATTTATATAACGGCGGGCGATTTAATAAAGGGAAGTAATAAATTGATTTATATAACGGCGGGCGATTTAATAAAGTGGTGTAATAAATTGATTTATATAACGGCGGGCGATTTAATAAAGGGAAGTAATAAATTGATTTATATAACGGTAGGCGATTTGGTGTATTAAATTTTTTCAAATTTGTTTGATAAATTAAAAAGTGAAGTAATCAAGTGCTGTAATAAATTGATTTTAAAATTTGTTTGATATTGTTAAAATTTCCCCAATTTCTTTAAATACTTTTAACAGATATATTAAGAACGTAAGTAATCAAGTGCTGTAATAAATTGATTTTAAAATTTGTTTGATATTGTTAAAATTTCCCCAATTTCTTTAAATACTTTTAACAGATATATTAAGAACTTAAGTAAAAAGTGGTGTAATAAATTGATTTAAAAAGTTGTTTGAAATAACGAAAAGGAAATAAATAAAGTGTTGTATAAATTTTAAATTATTTTTGAGTGCGTTTTACTTTATTATAAATTTAAAAAATTGTAAATCTTGTAATGGGATTTAGGAAGTTAAATAATTGAGAGGTCAAATAATACCTAGTTGTTTTTTAATTAATAAAGTGTTGGATTTATGGCTAGCTACTTATTTACAACAAATAAAAGTAGATTATGGAGAAAATTAATTATTTGGGGAAAATACGTCTTCATCTTTAATTTTCTAGAATCTTAGTGGCTTAATTCAGCCAACTTCTCTGCGAATTCTCTAATTTCTGGCCCGATCATCTACACAACTATTTCTTTATGTTCTGTCATTTTATCTAGAATTCTCTAATTTCGGGCAGACCATCTTCTCAGAAACTCATAAAGTTCTTTTGAAAAAACTTATCAGCGTTTTCTCTAATTCCGGGCTGATGATCTACACAACTATTTCTTTATGTTCTGTCATTTTATCTAGAATTCTCTAATTTCGGGCAGACCATCTTCTCAGAAACTCATAAAGTTCTTTTGAAAAAACTTACCAGCGTTTTCTCTAATTCGGGCTGATCATCTACACAATTAATTCTTTATTTTCCAGCATATTCTCTGCCAACTCACCAATTTCGGGTTGACCATCTCCAAAGCAAGTTTTTCAGCCGTTTTCCCTGGGAATTCTCTAATTCCGGGCAGACCATCTTCTCAGAAACTCATAAAGTTCTTTTGAAAAAACTTACCTGCGTTTTCTTTATTTTCATTTCGTGTATCTTTTCCTCGACTTTTGTCTCCAAACAAAAGAAATGCTTTTAAAATCGTTTTGTTTAACTGAAAATATATACATTATTTTTTGTCTTAAAAGGCTTTTTAGTTTAGTGGTAGAACATCTGTTTCGTAATCAGAAGATCACGGGTTCGACCCCCGTAGAAGCCTCTTTTTCTTTTATATATTAATTTAGACTCTCTAAAATACTACAACCATGTCCTTAACTTTTCCAAATGATTTACTTTATATATTACACCACCATTGGCCACGAAATCTTTTTTAAAAAATTTATTCTCCATATATTACAAAAACAAATACTTTATGGATCTTGACGTTTCAAGATAAATATTAAAAAAAATGACAATTTTAAATGTAAAGTGTGGTAAATCTACTTATAATAAATAGAAAGGGGTACATAATTATTGTTATTGGGGGTTATTTCATCTTTAAAAGGTATTAAGAGCTGATTTATAATTATTTTAATTTAATTTATACTCTTGTTGTGTCTATCTTTTTTATTTTGAAAAACCTTTCCTTGTTTATTAACAAAAAATTGATATTTTTACTCACAAACCAAAGATAAATCAGTTAAGCTCTTATGATCACCGTTATTTTAATATGGTGTCAAACTTTTAATTTTATAAAATTTTTGTATAAATGAAAAAATGAATTTTTTAGGCCTAATTTTTTCGTGTTGAATGTATTTTTTATTTATTTCTTATAAATTTTAAGCCCTCAATGAGTGATGAAAAGGATTATCCAAAAACTTTTAAGATGATACAGAGAGATAAAAAATCAGAAACAGATCCATTCACACAACTTTTTGCTTTTGAGAGTGTGACAGGGCAAATTATAAATGAGAAAGAAGAATCTGCTTCAATGAGTAAAATATTGATGTTAAATTCAATTGATAAGAGTAAAAATGATAATGTAAAAGTTGATGTTTTGAATAAAAGTAAAAATAATACTTCATTGGGTAAAAGTGACATGGAAGTGGATTTTGAGAGTGTCAAAAGAACGTTTCAAACTATTAAGAGTGAAAAGGTGAAAAAGGGGATATTAAAGGAACAAGAAAACGTAGCTTTAAAAGAAAGAGTTACTAAGAGTTTAAAATCAAAGGCAGAAGTTTTTTCAGATAAAAAAGTTGTAAAACCAAAAATTGTGACTAAAGGGGAAATTGTTTCAAACGAAATTGGTGGTTCAGTTTTTACAGATAAAAAAGTTGTAAAACCAAAAATTGTGACTAAAGGGGAAATTGTTTCAAACGAAATTGGTGGTTTGGCTTTTACAGATAAAAAAGTTGTAAAACCAAAAATTGTGACTAAAGGGGAAATTGTTTCAAACGAAATTGGTGGTTTGGCTTTTACAGATAAAAAAGTTGTAAAGCCAAAAATTGTGGCTAAAGGGGAAATTGTTTTAAACGAAATTGGTGGTTCAGTGGTAAAAAGGAGGAGGAACAAGCCACTTTTTGTACCACAAGATTTTTTAACAGAACAAATTGAAAGTCCCGAAATTTCATTTGAAAAAAATTTGAAGAAACGTAAAAAACCCGTACAAACACATCTGGTGAAACCAACAAAAACTGATGAAATTCCTACTAATTCACAGCTAGAACAGGTGGTTTTAAAAGAAAGCTTGGCCGATTTTGAAAAGCTAATAGATATATTTGTGGAGGGTAAAGGAGATCATTTTGTAAAGTTGGGAAATCCAACACTCCCGAAAATCCAATATGAACAGAATAATAATTTGTTACTTCAAAAGAATATTAGTATGGTAGAGCAACAGTATGGTATGATAAGACGTCCCATGTCACCAAGAGATGTTGTCGCTACCAAAATAAACTGTCATCAACCTCAACATCAGGTGATCACGGCTACTTCAAGACAAAATCAACAACCCCCAACATTTTTTGCAGGTTACTCTGGTGATCACCAATTAAAAAAAGAGCGGGCATTACCGTTAAAAAAGCAATGTTTTGAATATCCAAAAACCCGTCAAAAAAACAATTTTACACATTTGAGGCAACGACTTAAAATATGTGAACTTAAACAACTACCAGAAAAACAAAGAATATTTATTGAACAGCTAGTTCATAAAGAAAATGGCATAACATTTAGATTTTTCAGAATCGTTGCTAATGTAGCAGTTTTTCTAAAACATCCCATTCCTTCTTTAGATTCACTTGTTTATTTAAGAAGAATACACGAAACTTGTGCAAAATATTGTGGTATTTTATCAACACCCGCTAAAATATTGAATTCTTTAAAACAAATCCCATTAAAATACTACAAAATGTATCAAATGCTTGTTCTACCATTGGATTGTAAAGGAAAATATGCCCCGTATAAACCAAAAAAATTTAAAGAGGAAATATTGTCAAAACAAACTTTTGATTACGTTATGCGCGCGGGTATATGTGACGATATATTTTATTTATTTACACATTTGGCAGGTTGTAAATCACTACCACCCCTTATTAATGAGTTACTTGATGTTTTTTTTGCCGCTTCATATACTCTTTTTGCCAAATACGATTTACGTATTCCGTATTTAGATGAAATAGTAAAACGGACACCGTTAGATAAATTTAATAAAGCATTAAATAATATGAATAGGCAAGTGTTATATCAATTTCATACTTTAATTGTGAATGTGTTAATAAATTTTGAAAGGAATAAAACTACAAAGAGGATGCTAGATGATAGTGTTATCACTATCCTAGTCGAACTTATTTTTACAAGGAAACAAATCGAGAGAGTTAATGATATAAAATCACACAATGGAGTTAATAATATGTATAATTCATCAAATAATTTAATAAAATTTGAAAATGAACTCCTTGCTTTACAATTACTTTCTGTAACCCCTACAAAAATACAATTAAATGATAAAATATTTAAAGCAATTTTAATTATTTGCCCTGTAAATCCATCTTTAATTATTGCCGTATCAAATAATATCGTTACAGATACAAAATTTATCAGAACTATATTAAATAGAATTGATGCATTTGTAAGGCGGTCTCTAAAGAATCATCTTTTGGCAATGAATGAAAAACATTTACTTAAAGATAATAAGCAACTTCAAAATATTTGTGTTGTCTTTTTACCTTTTATGTCATTAACGAATAATGAAATTTATTCGTTAATGACAATTTTGCAAGAATATCTTAATCACTTAAAAATAAACAGAGTTTATTTTTCTAAAAAGAATAGCAGTAATATACCTGCAATTCTTTTTTTCCTTAGAAATCTTATTGGAATACAAAGACATTAAAGAAAGAATTACCAATTTAATAAAATAAATCTAAAATTTGAAAACAAGTTTTTTTCTTTTTTTCCTTAGAAATCTTATTGGAATACAAAGACATTAAAGAAAGAATTACCAATTTAATAAAATAAATCTAAAATTTGAAAACAAGTTTTTTTCTTTTTTTCCTTAGAAATCTTATTGGAATACAAAGACATTAAAGAAAGAATTACCAATTTAATAAAATAAATCTAAAATTTGAAAACAAGTTTTTTTCTTTTTTTCCTTAGAAATCTTATTGGAATACAAAGACATTAAAGAAAGAATTACCAATTTAATAAAATAAATCTAAAATTTGAAAACAAGTTTTTTTCTTTTTTTAAAAAAATTATATTTTAAATCGACAGCGACCAGATTTGAACTGGCGCGGGCACGCCCAATTGGTTTCGAATCAACCGCCTTAACCACTCGGCCACGCTGTCATAAATTAAAAACAATCGTACTAATGTAGACAAACGATTTAATAAACAATAAGTTTATTAGAATAGAGGTGTAAATAAACTTGTTGTAATTAAAAAATTTTAGATTAGAATTAAAAAAAAATGTTGGATTTATTTAAGCTGTAGTTGTTAATACTTGTTAGTTTTCCTTAGATTAGAATTAAATTGCTAAATTACGTTTACAACAATCAATCAATCTTCTTCAACAATAATTGTTTAAACTGGCGGCCTCATTAACATCAAGGGGCTACATAAAGAAAGAGATTGAGGTAAACATGGATATTTATTAAAGTATAATATATTTATCTAACTTTTAATACTATTTCAACACTTTATATTATATTTCTAGATTAAACTACCCACGCCCAGTATAAATTAATTTAATACTATTTCAACACGTTATATTATATTTAAGGTTTAAATTAAACTACTCACATTCAAGATAAATTAATTTAATTATAATTTGTTAAAATAAGCCAAGATTAATACCCCTAATGTAAATAAATGTTTTGTGTAGTAAAAATATTATATTTAAGGATTAAAATATACTACCCTAGCCTCAAGTTAAAATTAAAAATATTTTTGAATTAAACTATACTTCACACACCCAGGATAAAATTATTGTTGCGACAGGGCTGGGACTGGGGTAAGCATAGAGTTGCTTGGCATACATGTTATAAGATCTTTGATTATTCCTGAGTAAGCCTATTTGATTTATAAAAGCTGCCTCTAATTTAAATAAATACTTAAGGAGCAAGGTATAAAGAAAGAGCTCTTTCCCCATTTTTCGCCAGGGCCAAACTAAATTACCCGCACAAGAGATAAAACTCGAAATTAGAAAACAAAATATAACTTTAACATTAAAATAGTGCAAAACAGTTTTTATAAAATAAATTTTAATATTTAAATGGCTGATGGGAGGATATCATCAATTCTTACAAGTGCTTGCACAGTTTCTATAGCAAGCATTACCATGCTCTTAGTTACTAAAGCTGGTTGAATAATAGCATCATCATTGACCATATCTGAAACGGATCCTGTTCTGAGACTAATTCCTAAATGCCTATTAATACCGATGTTTCTTTTTAAATTTGAAATTACATCTATTGAATAAAGGCCAGCATTATGTGCTAGAAGATGAGGCATTGCCAAGAAACCTACAGCTATTTCTCTCATTATTAAACTATGTGTTCCCGTGTACAAATCCAAGGTATTTGAAATACCAGTCTCAATAGATCCACCCCCAGCAACAATATAAGGTTCCTCCATTAATGTTTTAACAACACATAACACATCATTAAGTGATCTTTCAGCTTCATCAACGACAAGATCATCACACCCACTCACCAAAATTGTACATCCAATATTCTTTAGTAAAATCCAATCTCTAACATTTTTAACTTGAACTTCTAAAGGCTCTGTCAATAGATCAATATCGGTGATGGCCTTAGTATTAAGAGAAGTACAAAGAAATTCAATATCTTTACGATCTACATTATTAATAAAAGCGATCCCTAGCCTTTTAAGAAATGTTGGGCTAGTTCTGAGCATGATTCCTTCATAAGACTTTTCTGAATAATTAAGAGGTTAGCGCCGGTACCTTTTATTTTTTTGATTAAATTTATCACATATTCCCGTTCCTCTTTTACAAACTTTTCCATTAAAGTATAATCATTTATTATAATTTTAGATTCGATATTTGTTTTCGGAGCAGATAAACAAAACTGTAAAATAAGTACTTTAGCAGTTTTGGGTACTTCAATAGAAGCCTTAGCTAAGAGTATTCCCTCAAAAAGTTCTATATCATCTATACACCCACCAAGTTTTTTAACTATTCTTATTTGCTCTTTTTTGGCAATCTTTAAAGAATTAATGGCTACATTTGCCATTTTTAATGATTTTGATGCAATTTTTGAATTTAAAGTTGTAAGTGCCACATTCAAGAACTCCGTATCACCAACTTTTATTTTTGTGGTGTCAATATATTCAATAGCAATTTTTTTTGCAATTTCTAAAGCATCTACAATTTTTGATGGATGAACACCGATTTCTTTTAACTTCTTTAAGCTCTCTATAAGACAACCAATTAATAAAATAACAGATGTTGTCCCATCACCACAGTTCGAATCTTGTGTTGCACTAACACTACTTAGAATTCTATGAATTGGATGAGTTTTATAAAATCCCATTATTGTAGCACCATCATTAGTAATAGTCGTGTTATTTCCTTTCATAAGCATTTTATCCATTCCTTTTGGGCCGTATGAAGAACTCAATGTCATACAAAGTGCTTGGATGGCTTGCTCAATGGTCTCAGTTACCTTCGTAGCTCGTTCATTTTTCATAAGGGTGAAAATTTTACGAAAAAGTAGATTTAAAGGAAACAACTTAAAAATACACAATTTGTAATAAAAATACAATTACGTCATTAAGAAAAGTGTGAAAATTTTACGAAAAAAGTAGATTTAAAGGAAACAACTTAAAAATACACAATTTGTAATAAAAATACAATTACGTCATTAAGAAATAAATTGTAAATAAAAACTTAAAAATACTTAGTTTTACATAGTTTTATTTCCTTATTTTAATTTATGAACATCGTTTTTAAAATCACTGAAATATAAATAGAATTTAATGACGTAGGGGAAACTTTAACAGCAATATTTCAAATACAAGAAAAGTCAAGCACGTTTTTTAACATAAAAACAGCGGGTTTGTTGAAATCCTGAAGGATTCTGTCGATTATTTATTGGATATTAAATATTAAATAAATGATTTATTTAATAATTGTATTGACACATTGACCCTAGTTTCTTTGGTAAACGTTTTCAATTAAAAACCAGCAGTTTTTTTAATAATTTTATAATCAAATTAAAAATAATGTAAAAAAGGGAAGTATTGTATTTATTAATAAATTTTTCCTTGCGATTAGTATTAAGCTTTATAATATGCATTTAGAAGATAAAAAACCTGTTAGAAAAGGGGAATTCAAAAAAAAGAAGAAGAAGCACGTTTGCAGTAATAAATTGTATTGGGTGGCAGTGACGGCGTTGGGCTAGTGGTCGGCTTGCTTATTCACTCCTGAGCTGCCCGGGTTCGAGCCTCGCTTTGGTTGGTAAAAAGAACGAGAACCGGGACGCCGTCACAAAAGTGGGCGCTTGTCGTAATAACCCCACTATAAAAAGATTAGCATCAGGCCGTGATCGGGCCTTGTAAAAACAACCGATCTCCTTGGGTAGTGGCGGCAACAATAACTCCCATGACAGTAGAAAGCCTACGTAAGCATAGCGCAGGGGTCTTTAGAGAGCCCAAGACAGTATGGTACTGTCTCTAATTATAACGCCAGCTCAAGGTCAATGGGACACTTAGTCCTAAGGCTAGCCGACTGTCGGCAGAGGGATTAAGCTGGCATAAGGGCCGTGGGGGGTTTACGCAGCAATGCGGTTCCCCGACCGGATTACAGAGAAACACACGAAGAAAACTAACAAGTATTAACAACTACAGCTTAAATAAATCCGAACATTTTTTTTTGTATTGGGTGGCAGTTCAATGCCAAACAACGTCTAAATATTAATTTTTAACCCAAGCAATTGTATATTAACAAATAATATGAAAGGGAATTGTCTTGTGCCATCGAAGATGGCGTAACCTCTCTTCATCATTAAAGTATTTAATCATTAAGAGTATTTATTTTAATTATATTAATAGAGGATAACACAACACCTTCCATAAATTTGTTTGTTTTGTTCCAATAATTATTTAAGAAATTAATTTGTTGTTTATATGCACTTGCAAGGAGACATTGAGGAAATAATTATTCATGATAATAGAGTTAATGATAAAACAATAGAATTTTATGAACAAATAGGATTATTAACATCATATGAAAAGGGGGTTTTAAAGCTAATTAGTACTAGGACTGCAATAATAGAGATTTTTGATGGAACAATCAAATTACAAGTAGGTAGAAGCCACTGTAATAAACTAATTCAATGTGGTATGTTGTCCGAAACAACTGCTATATCTCATACTCTTCATGATAATATTGGAACAAGGGTTATTATTGTTATAAGAAAGCACATTAATAATCTTCGTATAGGTGTATTAACAAGTGGCGGCGATGCACCAGGAATGAATTCAGTAGTCCGAAGTATAATTAGAACGTCACTTAAAAATGATATAAAGGTGTTTGGAATTTATAAAGGATATGAAGGATTGATTCGTGGTGATATAAGAAAGTTGGGCTGGAACAGTGAAACTGAAGGGAGTGGGCAAGGGGGTACATTTTTATTATCAGCAAGATCTAAACAATTTATGACACGTGAAGGAAGAAAAGAAGCGGCATATAACTTGCTTATTAGAAGAATCACTTCACTTATTGTGATTGGCGGGGATGGTAGCATGGGCGGGGCTATGAAATTAAAAGATGAATATGAAGATCTTTGTATAGAACTGATAAAAGATGGAAGAGTAAATGTCCAAGTAATAGAAGCAATTAAGAAATCAAAAAGTATCAGAAAACGAACAAATGAGCAGGAAATGGAAAGAGACCAGGCAGTTAAATCATCTAAAAAAGCTGATAGTGACAATACAATTACAAATGAGCAGGAAATGGGAAGAGAACATACAGTTAAATCATCTAAAAAGCTGATAGTAGCGATACAAGTACAAATGAGCAAGAAATCGAAAGATGGCAGGCAGTTAAATCATATAAAAAAGCTGATAGTAGCGATACAAGTACAAATGAGCAAGAAATCGAAAGATGGCAGGCAGTTAAATCATCTAAACAAGCTGATAGTAGCGATACAAGTACAAATGAGCAAGAAATCGAAAGATGGCAGGCAGTTAAATCATCTAAACAAGCTGATAGTGACGACACAAGTTGTAATAATTTGACGGATCATGATGAATCAGACAGCTCTGAAGAATTTGGTCCCGAGTTTGAAATTGAACACCCTGATCTGTTAACAAAAAGATTCAATTTAGATGTAATTGGTATACCGGGTACGATAGACAATGATATAATTGGTATTGATTACTCTCTAGGATCAAATACTGCACTTACAAGGATTATGGAAGCATTCGAGAAATTAAACGCTCCTATGAAATCTCACAAAATAATTTTTGTAATTCAATGTATGGGAAGAGATTGTGGTTGGCTGACTCTTATGGCAGGATTTGCTGTAGAGTCGAGCATTATCATAATACCAGAAAGTGATAATATTGGCTGGAAAGAAAATGTCATACGGGAAATGAAGTTAACTTTTGCTGTAAATAATTCAAAAAAAATTATTTTTTTATCTGAGGGGGCTAGGGATTCTACGGGCAAAAAAATAACCCTTAAAGATATTACGAGTTTACTTGATAATGAGGGGATGAATGCAAGATCATTAAATATTGGACATTTACAAAGAGGTGGAATTACTTCTGCTTTTGATCGAATCCTAGGAGTGATTTCTGGAATACAAGCAGTTTCTTGCATTATCAACAGGCCAATAAAACCTAAATTAGTAGGAATTATAAATGGGAAGATTTGTGTTTTGGATTTGAAAGATGTGGTAGATAAAACGGCTGAAGCAAGGCAAAAATTAAAAGAAAGAAAATTTGCCGATGTTTTAGCTTTAAGGGGTGACAAGTTTAAAACAATTTATAATTTGTACTTAAATCACCAAAAAATGTTAACAAAAGAATTCATTAATCAACAAAATTATTTATTAAATTCAAAAACAAGCACTACACACGCAGAATACGAACTTCGAATGCAAAAAAGTTCAGAATCTTTAAAAAATGTTTCATTGTTAACGATAACAAAAAAACGTAAAATCGGTGTGTTAAATGATGGTGTGTGCTCTAGTGGAATGAATGCTGTTTTAAATTGTATTGTACAAGTAGGTCTGTGCAACAATTGGGAAGTTTTTTATTTCTTTGATGGGTATGACGGTGTTATTCGTTCTAAAATACGCCAAGGAAAACTTTTTGAGTTTTCTACAAAGCATAATGAAGGTGGAAGTGTGATAGGGACATCAAATAAAAAAATAAATATTCCTGAAGTCAAGAAAAAAATTATTGAGATGGGACTTGATTATCTAATTGTAATTGGATCAACTAGGAGTATTGAGCTAGCAAAAGAGATAAAAAATATTATTATAATTCCTGCATGTATTGAAAATAATTTTCCTGGCACTCATGCAAGTATAGGATCTGACACAGCTTTAAACATGATTGTAATGGGATATGAACCGTCACGCCTTATGTCACAAAACATGAATGAACAATTGTTTATGATTGAAATAGGTGGAGGGAATTGTGGCTACTTAACAGTAATGGGTGGAATCGCATGTGGAGTATTTGAAGCTATTTATCCTGAAGAATGTCATTTAAATGATTTAGTTGCAATAAAAAAAAGATTAAGAGATGTTTTTCAAAGACAAAAGAACACAACGGTTATTATTTTTAGAAATATAAATACTTTTAATAATGTATCTACGAAAAGTATTTGTAAAATGCTTTGTCTAAATACAAATATCGGATATAATTACAGTGTATTAGGTAATATTGAAAGGGGTATTACTCCAACGGCTATTGATAAAATAAATGCTAGACTTTCAGGTTTTAAAGCAGTTGAAATTTGTATTGCCGGAGGACTTAGTGGTGTGGTTGGTATAATTAATTCTGAAGCAACATTTACTAAAATTGAACAAGTAGTTCAGGAATATAACAGCGAGCGTGATAATTCTAAAGATCCTTTTTGGTTAAATTATTCAAATATTTGCTCATCACTGGAATAAATAGTATTACATAATAAAAATTGTGTTTCAAACTTAATATTTTTATAATAACAGCGCCTTAAGTTATCGAAGATGGTGTAAGCTCTTCATTTAACTAGTATTTAATCATTAGGGTATTTAAGTATTATATTAATAAAGGATAACATCTTCTTCATTAAAGTATTTGGCCGTTAAGAGTATTTAGGGATTATATTAATAAAGGATAACAATAACATCTTCTTCATTAAAGTATTTAGCCGTTAAGAGTATTTAAGGATTATATTAATAAAGGATAACAGTAACATCTTCTTCATTAAAGTATTTAGCCGTTAAGAGTATTTAAGGATTATATTAATAAAGGATAACAGTAACATCTTCTTCATTAAAGTATTTGGCCGTTGAGAGTATTTAGGGATTATATTAATAGGGGATAACACAAGAAAAAGTTTTTAATTTTAAAAAACTTCATGAATATTTCCTGTTTATATTAGAATTTAGATTTAAATTAATACTTTTAGTAAGAGTTTGTGGTAAAAATGGGGGTTTTTTAAGTATAATATATATCCAACTTAATTTAAAGTAAGGGCTTGAGGTAAACATCGGTATTTAGTATTAAGTATAATATATATCCAACTTAATTTAAAGTAAGAGTTTGAGGGAAACATGTGTATTTAGTATAATATATATCCAACTGTAAAAATAACAAATAAACACACTGTTATGAAAATCTTAGACTAAAAAATACACATGTTTACCAAAAACTCCAATTTTGGATATAAATTTGCAGCCTTTTATATTATGTTTTACAAAAAATAGTATTGGCAAAACTTTTTTTAATAATCAGTTGCGTTAAACGCAAATAAATACAATTTAAAATTTTAAACACACCAGATTAATAAGACATCTCTTATAAGGCTTTGTAAACATATATGTGCCTGTGTTTTATATCTAGAGTTGTGTGGATTGATTAAGACAGTGAGGTACTGTCTATAATTAAACTCCTAGTTAAGGTCAATGGAACATTTAGTTCTAAGGCGAGTAGACTTTCGACAAGAGGTATTGATAGCTATAAGGCTGTGTAGAGTTGTAGGGGTAACCTGATTTTTGCTGCATTTGTACTACTTTCAATAAATACCTTTTTTTTGTATGGATTGATTTGCATAATAAAAATCCATTAAAGTAATTATTGTTATATGTTGCTTTATTTAATATACTTAAAGCCAATAAAACATCTCGTTTACGGATTTTCCAAAAACGTTCTTTGTCTTTTAGTTTTTTCTATAAATTAATTATATTAGATGTATTTGACACTAAAGTTTACTATTTTAATTAAATTACCTAGAATTTGTCAATTAGAACTAGAACCACAAATCAAGATAGTTGGTTAGATTATAATTATTTAAGCTAATAAAATTTAATAAATACCCTCGTAATAATTATATTCGACTTATTTCAAAATGTAAAAAATTTATATTTCATAAGAATGTAAATTTGGGTTTTAATTATATCAAAGTCAAGAAAATTAATAAAAAGGAAAACTCAAGTCTCCACTTTTTATAATTAGTGATGTTATATAAAGACCTATTTTTGAGATTAAGGGCTATTTATTAAATAACATTTCAATAATTAGTAAAACATTTTAATAAATTAGTGTTATTAATTATATATACGTGTCTAAAGTCGACGTTATCATAAAAAGAGTACTTATTAGCTTTTATGTGCTTAAATAGCCATAATCCAGCCTCTAATTTAATTTATAAAAGCAAAGATTTCTTTTTCATTCGTATAAAACGTAAAATGATATTATTTTGTTTTATAAAAAACCACTTTACTTATTAATCTTTATTCCTCATACATCTAGATTCAATATGTCAACCATCTCAATTTGTTTTTAAAGGTTTTGATATTTCCTAGATTAATAAATGCAAATTTTTAAAATTGTTAGAAATTGTAAAATTTATATTAAGAAAACTATTAAAAGCTCGATTTCAAATAAAATAATGTTTTGAGCTTTAAATAAAGAGGAACATTAGATTTTTTTTAGATAAACTCTTAATTGTTAATAAAATTTGTATTTTTAACATTTCTTTGCTTTCGTTCAAATAAAAAAATTCTATATTACACCCTGAATAATGTCACATGGTACAGGGAAACTCGATCCGGATGAATATGAAGCAGCTTTTTTATTCAAACATTTTATTACCAGTTGTAACAAGCTTAACGAAAAACGCTTTCATGATAAAGAATCAGATATTAAACCATGTAATATTATTCAAAATCCAATTATTGACAAGGAATACATTAAAAATGAGCCTCTTCTAAAATCCAACCATATAATGAAAAAGCTTAGACTAACTAATTTGTTTTTTAATTATGAATATACAAAAATCAGCCAAGTAGATTATTCAGCATTTGAAAGAGAAGATGATAAATATAGGAAGTTACATAATTCAGAATATTTTAATATGAATGGTAAAGAAGAGAAACGATTTATTAATAAAGTAGAAAATGTCATAAAGAATGAAACTAAGGAAATAGCAAATGTTAAAGTGGAAGTGAAAGAAAATTCTGAACCGAATTTGAAAATTGGGTGTACAAAGCAACGATGTACTTTTTGTAATAAAAAAATCAAACGAAAAAAATTGGGCGACTCTAAAAACAACACAGTTCAAAGGGAGAGAAGTTTTTCCGATGAAATAATAGAAACCCGGCCATTAGAAAGTGTAAATTTGGTAATTTCTGAAGTGAAAAATAATAACAGTAAAGAACAGGGGCATATAATAAATGATGATACAATGAAAAAAGAAAGGCGATTGGAGAATGAAGATCAGACTTTAATTACAGACTTGCCCGTTTTAAAAAATATAGGAAATATAAATGAAAAAGTGGACATTCACACCACTATTAAGCAAAACAATGAAAACTTGGGAGTTGAAAGTTTATGCTTAGAAACCAACAATTTGCCAGGTTCAAGTTCTATGAATTGTATTGCCGGTGATAAATATTCTTTAGATTCCCAATTAATTAAGGAAACACATTTTAAAGAAGGAAGAGTTAAAGGAAATCTTGAAATTAATGTTATTGAAAATAACTTGAAGTTTGGCACCGACTTGGAAATTACAAAGTTAAATTTGAATAAGGCGCGTGTAAATTTCTTCAAAAAGTGCTTTTTAGCACGTTTATCAAAAATTGTAGATGTTGATATTCCAATAAAACAGACAAAATTTGAATGTAAAAAGTACAATAAATCCAATTTTTCTATACCTAATCATATCTACATAAGACAATTTAAACCTTATTCATACTATAGAAAAAACGATAATTTAGAAGGGAAAATACCAGTTGTAAGTCCCCAAAATTTAAACCATTCTAGCATTGGAGTGTGTAGTAAAGAAGTTGTTCATAATAATTCTAAACCTCTGGAATTTTTTGTTAATAAAGTTGAAAGTGAAAATTTTTATTATTTAAAAGAAGCCCTTCCATCAAAAACTATTGGTAAAACAGGAATCGATTTAAATCAACAATGTAAAACACTTTATAGTGACACTTCTCAAGAAATTCCTTTAAATTCTGCCTTGGGTAATGTTGAAAATTCTAAACCAGCAATTGTAATTTTTGAAGATTCTGTCACCAAAGTAGCATCAGATTTTTTATCTAAAATTGAAAAGCCCAAAATGACATATGGGGCATCATCATCAGACGAGTTCAGCATAGAAACAACAGAAAATGAAAGGGCATTAAAAAATGAGGTTGCTCTTAAAATAGAAGGATACATTTGTGCTTATTGTGACGATAAGTTTGGAGAAATAGTGGAATTAGCACAACATCTTTTATACATGCACTCTACTAGAAAGTGAATCCAAATAAATTTTGTTATTTAAAAAGCATTTATATTTTATTATTACATTAAAATTGTGAAATCCAAATTATATAAAAATTATTTTTTTGTCGAAGATGAAATATGTTTGAAAAAATTTATAAAATAAAAATAAATAAATTTTTATATTTAAAAACAGCGTATTCAGGGTATTGAAGCACCCACCCAAGCACAAATGTATTGCTGAAGATGTAATGTTTTTAATTAAGATAAAGCAAATAAATATCTAAAAACAAAAACACAAAATTATTGCTGAAGATAAAATTTTTTAATTATTTTTATTAAGATAAAAGGAAATAAATATCTATGTTCCAAAAATGGCGGTTTATTGACATTAATTAAAGCACGCACCAAGTGCCAGTTCTTAAAAATACTTGGAAGGACATATCTTTTGATTAAATAAGTGGAATTGAAAGTATGATGTTGCTCAAAATTGAAATGCAGATTTTATATTCTAAAGAAAATTCCCCAAAAACATACTAAAGGAAAAAAATAAATAACGTCTATAATTAAACGACAGATTAATGTAAATTGAAACATTTTTTTTTAAAAGACTTCTATCTAATCTAAAATTTTGTATGGGATTTCAAAGTTTCAAGATTTTGGCTTTAATAAAATCTAAAATATTTGCTTTGTGGATTCACTGCACACTTCTTTGTTTTTTATCTTATTTTAATTTTAAATTTTTACTGAACGGATTTGGTTTAATTTTCCAGTGCTTGTTATTCGCTTATATAAATTACAAACCTACGCCATAATTTTTTATTTGCTAACAATATTTGCAATTAATAAAAAGCAAAATTTTAACGAAGGCATAATTGTGTAAGGAATTTAAGACAAGCAAAACAAAAAAATATGATTAGTGCCATTAATTACAAGCAATATTAAAAGGTATTTGAAACAAAAATAGAATGACGGGTAAAGAAGCATTAAATCAATTTTATGACTCTATTTCGACAAAGAATTGTGATTATTTGTAGATATAAAATCAGACTGATTTCTTAAAGTTGCCCCCCTATGTTCTTAAATTCTATTTACATGATGGAATAAAAAGAAATGTTTTTTTAAATACTAACACCGAACTTGAACTAAAAACCTTCATAAGCCTTTTCAGATCTCTATCGCCCTTCTAGAAAAAAAATGTTGGATTTATTTAAGCTGTAGTTGTTAATACTTGTTAGTTTTCTTCGTGTGTTTCTCTGTAACCCGGTCGGGGAACCGCATTGCTGCGTAAACCCCCACGGCCTTATGCAGCTTTAATCCCTCTGTCGAAAGTCGACTCGCCTTAGACTAAATGTCCCATTGACCTTAACTAGGAGTTTAATTATAGACAGTAGCTCACTGTCTTGGGCTCTCTACAGACCCCTGCTATGCTTACGTAGGCTTTCTACTGCCATGGGAGTTATTGTTGCCGCCACTACCCAAGGAGATCGGTTGTTTT
>NW_027518545.1:7500-22901 GCF_051622035.1 Arctopsyche grandis
ACTACCTCCCCGTGCCGGGAGTGGGTAATTTGCGCGCCTGCTGCCTTCCGTGGATGTGGTAGCCGTTTCTCAGGCTCCCTCTCCGGAATCGAACCCTGATTCCCCGTTACCCGTGACAACCATGGTAGTCGCATAAACTACCATCGACAGTTGATAAGGCAGACATTTGAAAGATGCGTCGCCGGTGCTAGACCGTGCGATCGGCTCAAAGTTATCTAGAGTCATCTCTGAGTGCGGCGGACGCGAGCAAGCCCGCGATCCGCCGATTGGTTTTTGATCTAATAAAAGCATTCCTTCCGTCACCGGTCGGAACTTCGTTTGCATGTATTAGCTCTAGAATTGCCACAGTTATCCAAGTAACTGTGTACGATCTAAGGAACCAAAACTGATATATTGAGCCATTCGCGGTTTCACCTTAATTCGGCTTATACTGAGACTTGCATGGCTTAGTCTTTGAGACAAGCATATGATTACTGGCAGGATCAACCAGGGAGCTGCGCGCTTGTGTCGCGTAGTAGCGCAGTATATACAACGGCGTGAGCCGTTCGTACACATGCGTACATACACGTACATACTCTGATGAGCACCGTCCGGCCGGCGTAACCCGACGCGGACGACGTCGCATGATCTCCTTGAATGTTATTATTATTTAAAACATCACGGTATATATATTATATATATATGTATACAAGTTTATACACATGCATACAGTGACACACGCATGCATACGTATCATACGTATGCACATACATACATACATACATATTTTAAGAATACATAGTGTGTGTGCGCATGTGTAATTTTTTTTTTATATATATACAAAAACATATATACAAACATGATATTTTAACGTATATACAGAAAGTTCGACCGTCAATTCGAGAAAAGCACGCGTCGGACTCGTTCGAAACGAGCTGACGAAGTTCGTGTGAGAGCGACGAATCGCTCTCTTCTCTTATAATTCTGTGTCTCTGCTCGCGCGGAACTAGAGAGTGCACGATATTACTGTTCAAACGTATGCGCGCTTTTCTCATTCAAAAACGAGTGGGCGGCGCCGCATATGTCTTTACGGTTAACGCGTTGTTGCGCGGACGCCTTCTGACGAAGGCCGCGATCGCGTACGCGTTGACGTTGAGTATCGGACGAGCGACTATCAGCATGTATTCACACAGGTCGTATCGCCGGCTCGTTGTACAGTGGGTGGTATGAACTAGAGCTGCGAATGTTTCACGTACCGTTACGCTATTTTGCGAGAGAAATAATAAACAAAAAAATAATGGGGATAGTTTGCGTTTTGGCGGGGTGTGCGAAGGGGTTAAGACAAGAAATGATATTTTTTTTAAAAAAATTTAAGAAAAAAAAAATTTTTAAAAAAAAATTTCGAAGAAAAATAAATATACATATATATTTTTTAAAATATATTTGTTGTTATTAAATTATTATAGATATATATGTGAGAACTGATATTTTTTTTTAAAAATTTAAGAATAAAATATTTTTTTAAAAAATAATTTTGAGGAAAAATAAATATATATATTTTTTGATATGTTTGTTGTTTTTAAATTATTATAGATTATACATATATGTATGAACTGATATCTTTTTTTTTTTTTTAATTTAAGAATAAAATATTTTTTTAAAAAATAATTTTTAGGAAAAATAAATATTTATATTTTTTAATATGTTTGTTGTTTTTAAATTATTATAGATTATACATATATGTAAGAACTGATATCTTTTTTTTTTTAATTTAAGAATAAAATATTTTTTTAAAAAATAATTTTTAGGAAAAATAAATATATATATTTTTTAATATGTTCGTTGTTTTTAAATTATTATAGATTATACATATATGTAAGAACTGATATCTTTTTTTTTTAAATTTAAGAATAAAATATTTTTTTAAAAAATAATTTTGAGGAAAAATAAATATATATATTTTTTGATATGTTTGTTGTTTTTAAATTATTATAGATTATACATATATGTAAGAACCAGTGGCGTGCGGTCCATGGATGCGGTGGATGCGGCGCATCCCCTATAACTTTAAAAAGCCAAGAGTATTTTTAATAAATATTTGAATTTCGCTTCGATGTATTCTTAGTGATGTACGTGATTATGATGTAGTATATGATATATATTTCACATATCACGTGTTTTTTGTTACATGATGCATTATATAGGATCTTTTGATAATTTTTATTAAGGATTCGCATAGGCCGCATTCGCATAGGCCGGCCACAGGCGAGTGACGCTGGCGAGTAGACGCTGAGTGAAGTGCGCGCGCGTCATGGATTCGGAGTCAAGACCGATCCCATTTGCGCATGCGCACTATGAGGCTGTCTTATTCGCGCGGACGCGTTGACACTTGTTTAACCTCTACGGTGGATTCGGTTTCTCTGTTTGCTTATCTATTGAGTTTCACTTGGAAGCCGCTGTTGATCGATATTTCCGCACGCTACGCCCCAAGTTATTTATCAAAAAGCTAGCCGATTCATTTCTTTAGACGAAGTTAATCATTTATACTGTAAGTTGGTTATTTTTTACTTTTGAATTAAGTTTTCATTTAAATTAGTTTCGTCTAACTTTATTTTTAGTTTACTGTTCCACTACTTACGAGTTTTCATTATTGCCTTTAATATGGATATCGAAAATAACAATGAGAGTGGACTTGTCGTCGAGATCAATAATAATTGCAATTGTTTAATTGAAAATGTGCTGAAAAGAAGATTTGCTTCTCTCCCATTTAATGAAAAGGAGATTATTGTTAAGAGCCCCAAACCCACACCAATATTAAATATTCAGTCTAAAACAAAAACATTTAAAAGGTATTTTAACACAGAAACATACGAAAAAATTTCATGGATTTGTGGATGTGCTCACTTAACGAAATTATTCTGTTGGCCATGTATTTTATTTTCTCAAGAAGTGAATGTCTGGAGTAAATTTGGATTTTCTGACCTAAACAATTTAAGTAAATCGCGCAAGAGACATGAATGTTCTCAAGCTCACATATGTTCTGCTGCTCAATTTAAAAAATTTGGAAAGGGACCTCGTATAGAAAATTTTTTAAGTGCTCAATTTAAAGCAAATATTGAAATGCACAACAAAGAAGTTACTGCAAATAGATACATTTTGTCGAAATTAATAAGCGCGATCTGTTTTTTAGCAAAACAAGAACAACCTTTACGAGGACATTTTGAACACCAGGAATCGGAAAATAGAGGGAATTATATTGAGTTGCTGTATCTGTTGAGTGAATCAGACATAAAATTGAAAACTCATTTAGATAACTCTACGGTGTTTACTGGACTATCGAACCATATACAAAATGACTTGGTATCCGCAATATCAAAAGTCTTGCTAGATGAGATTAAAACTGAAATACGTGCATCAAAATTTGTTTCCATAATTGTGGACGAATCTACAGATATCAGTCGCAAAGCTCAGCTATCTACTATTTTTAGATATGTAGATGAAAACAATGAAATTCAGGAGAGATTTGTTGGATTTGTCGATGTTAGTCCCAATAGAACAGCTAATGCTCTTTTTCAGCACATACGTGAGACCTTGGAAGAATTTGGTTGTTTGGACAAATTAATTGCACAAACGTACGATGGAGCGGCTGTAATGTCCGGGGAGCATAATGGAGTGCAACGAAAAATTCGAGATATTTGTCCTAATTCTTTATTTGTCCATTGTTACGCTCACAGATTGAATTTAGTTTTGTCGCAATCTGTTAAACATATATCCGGATGCAAACGTTTTTTCAGCCGTATGTTGTCATTTTCAACTTTTTTTTGTAAGTCTTCAAGAAGAATTTCCCTTCTCGATTGTCAAATAAAAAAACGATTTCCCACTGCTGCCCCTACACGATGGAACTACAATAGCAAAATTTTAAATATGATATTAGAATATCAAACAGAATTAATGGAAATATTTAATCAAATAATTAATGATGAAGACGAATGGGATACTGATGCTGTCATAAATGCTGAAGTCCTTCATCGTTATTTAAAAGAGTTTGAATTCAATTTCAATTTGCATTTATTTTCTGCAATATTTAATTCGGCAGATTTTTTATTTGAAATTTTACAAAAAAAAACCTTTGACATATCGTATTGCGTAAGTGAAATTAAAAAATTTGTAAAATATTTAGATAACAAAAAAGAAGATTTTGATTCATTGTGGAACAAAGTAATAACTAAAAATTTTAATAGAAAAAGAAAATATGCTGAATGTGAAGAAGATGTGAAAACAACGTATAAACTTCACTATTCTGAAATTTTAGAAACTCTTTCAGTAAATACAACCAATCGATTTCGAGATATCGAAAATTTAAAATTTCTCGAATTTTTTAACGTCAAAAAATTTAAAGAATATGAAAATAATTTTCCAGATTTCCTATTTAAATCACTCCACCTAACTTATGGAAAATACTTTGATTTTATGAAATTAAAAAGCGAATTAATTTACATGTACTCAACGCAAGATTTTCATTTGAAATCTATAAATGACGTAAAGGAATTAATTGTGAAAGATGATCTAATAGACGTTTTGGAACAAGTATTTAGTTTAATACAATTAATTTGTACGATACCTTCCACGAGCGCATCGGCTGAACGATCATTTTCGACTATGAAAAGAATTAAAACGTTCACCAGAAGTAGTCAAAGTGAAGAAAGACTCTCTGGTCTTGCTTTAATTGCAATCGAAAAGAAAATAATGTCAAATTTAAAAAACAATAAAAAATTCTATGATGCGGTTATCGATGAATTTTGTAAAAAGGAACGAAGAATAAAATTAAATTTTAAAAAATAAATTGGTCGGTTTTTTTTTTCAAACAAGGGACAGCATCCCTTGTTTGAAAAGTCACCGCCCGCCACTGGTAAGAACTGATATCTTTTTTTTTTTAATTTAAGAATAAAATATTTTTTTAAAAAATAATTTTTAGGAAAAATAAATATATATATTTTTTAATATGTTCGTTGTTTTTAAATTATTATAGATTATACATATATGTAAGAACTGATATCTTTTTTTTTTAAATTTAAGAATAAAATATTTTTTTAAAAAATAATTTTTAGGAAAAATAAATATATATATTTTTTAATATGTTTGTTGTTTTTAAATTATTATAGATTATACATATATGTAAGAACTGATATCTTTTTTTTTTTTTAAATTTAAGAATAAAATATTTTTTTAAAAAATAATTTTTAGGAAAAATAAATATATATATTTTTTAATATGTTTGTTGTTTTTAAATTATTATAGATTATACATATATGTAAGAACTGATATCTTTTTTTTTTAAATTTAAGAATAAAATATTTTTTTAAAAAATAATTTTTAGGAAAAATAAATATTTATATTTTTTAATATGTTTGTTGTTTTTAAATTATTATAGATTATACATATATGTAAGAACTGATATCTTTTTTAATATATTTGTTATATACACACACACACGTGTGTGTGTGTGTGTGTGTGTGTGTGTGTGTGTGTGTGTGTCTACATATACATATATTTATACATACATATAACAATACACTACATATAATAAACAATATTTATGCATAAATATTAGAATGTTAACTTTTTAGTTGTATCGTCGTGACAACATTTGAAAAATCCCTCCATCGTCTTTATATTTCATTATATTACAAGATAAAAATTAAAATTAAAATAAATGTACACACACATGTGTATCTATGTGTGAGTATATATTTATACATACACAATTCATACATGTAACAATATTTATGCATTCATTTTTAGTGACGTTAACATTAGAATAACATTAGATTACTAACAAAATTAAATTAAATTTGTAAATTAGAAACGATCAGTGGATCAGTAGCTATCAAAATAGATATACGATGTTCAATTATGTTCACACACTTGTTCAATTATGTTCACAATACAAGTGTGTGCGCGCTTCCGTCGAGACGCCGACGTCGCCGAGTGAAATTTTATTCATCCAAAAAATAAATAAAATCATATGTGTACATTATACATACATACATGCATGCATACGTACATACACACATAAATGTATAAGAATTGTAAATAGGTTTTAGACCTCTTTTTCCTATTATGCTATAACGTTAACATTAGAATAATATAAGACTATGATTACTAACAAAATTAAATTAAATTTGTAAATTAGAAACGATCAGTGGATCAGTAGCTATCAAAATAGATATACGATGTTCAATTATGTTCACACACTTGTTCAATTATGTTCACAATACAAGTGTGTGCGCGCTTCCGTCGAGACGCCGACGTCGCCGAGTGAAATTTTATTCATCCAAAAAATAAATAAAATCATATGTGTACATTATACATACATACATGCATGCATACGTACATACACACATAAATGTATAAGAATTGTAAATAGGTTTTAGACCTCTTTTTCCTATTATGCTATAACGTTAACATTAGAATAATATAAGACTATGATTACTAACAAAATTAAATTAAATTTGTAAATTAGAAACGATCAGTGGATCAGTAGCTATCAAAATAGATATACGATGTTCAATTATGTTCACACACTTGTTCAATTATGTTCACAATACAAGTGTGTGCGCGCTTCCGTCGAGACGCCGACGTCGCCGAGTGAAATTTTATTCATCCAAAAAATAAATAAAATCATATGTGTACATTATACATACATACATGCATGCATACGTACATACACACATAAATGTATAAGAATTGTAAATAGGTTTTAGACCTCTTTTTCCTATTATGCTATAACGTTAACATTAGAATAATATAAGACTATGATTACTAACAAAATTAAATTAAATTTGTAAATTAGAAACGATCAGTGGATCAGTAGCTATCAAAATAGATATACGATGTTCAATTATGTTCACACACTTGTTCAATTATGTTCACAATACAAGTGTGTGCGCGCTTCCGTCGAGACGCCGACGTCGCCGAGTGAAATTTTATTCATCCAAAAAATAAATAAAATCATATGTGTACATTATACATACATACATGCATGCATACGTACATACACACATAAATGTATAAGAATTGTAAATAGGTTTTAGACCTCTTTTTCCTATTATGCTATAACGTTAACATTAGAATAATATAAGACTATGATTACTAACAAAATTAAATTAAATTTGTAAATTAGAAACGATCAGTGGATCAGTAGCTATCAAAATAGATATACGATGTTCAATTATGTTCACACACTTGTTCAATTATGTTCACAATACAAGTGTGTGCGCGCTTCCGTCGAGACGCCGACGTCGCCGAGTGAAATTTTATTCATCCAAAAAATAAATAAAATCATATGTGTACATTATACATACATACATGCATGCATACGTACATACACACATAAATGTATAAGAATTGTAAATAGGTTTTAGACCTCTTTTTCCTATTATGCTATAACGTTAACATTAGAATAATATAAGACTATGATTACTAACAAAATTAAATTAAATTTGTAAATTAGAAACGATCAGTGGATCAGTAGCTATCAAAATAGATATACGATGTTCAATTATGTTCACACACTTGTTCAATTATGTTCACAATACAAGTGTGTGCGCGCTTCCGTCGAGACGCCGACGTCGCCGAGTGAAATTTTATTCATCCAAAAAATAAATAAAATCATATGTGTACATTATACATACATACATGCATGCATACGTACATACACACATAAATGTATAAGAATTGTAAATAGGTTTTAGACCTCTTTTTCCTATTATGCTATAACGTTAACATTAGAATAATATAAGACTATGATTACTAACAAAATTAAATTAAATTTGTAAATTAGAAACGATCAGTGGATCAGTAGCTATCAAAATAGATATACGATGTTCAATTATGTTCACACACTTGTTCAATTATGTTCACAATACAAGTGTGTGCGCGCTTCCGTCGAGACGCCGACGTCGCCGAGTGAAATTTTATTCATCCAAAAAATAAATAAAATCATATGTGTACATTATACATACATACATGCATGCATACGTACATACACACATAAATGTATAAGAATTGTAAATAGGTTTTAGACCTCTTTTTCCTATTATGCTATAACGTTAACATTAGAATAATATAAGACTATGATTACTAACAAAATTAAATTAAATTTGTAAATTAGAAACGATCAGTGGATCAGTAGCTATCAAAATAGATATACGATGTTCAATTATGTTCACACACTTGTTCAATTATGTTCACAATACAAGTGTGTGCGCGCTTCCGTCGAGACGCCGACGTCGCCGAGGGAAATTTTATTCGTCTAAAAAATAAATAAAATCATATGTGTACATTATACATACATACATGCATGCATACGTACATACACACATAATTGCTCATCGGTAATCTCGTTCCGGAGAGATATTAGTCATTTATCATTATTTAGACTAACCATTTGTGCTGGAACCTTCCATTGTTTAAAATTATTTCTGCACATGAGTATACAATATTGTTTACAGCGTCCCAAATATTATATCCGGTTCAAAAATGCTCTCTCTCTCCTCTGTCAATCGTTTCGATAGCCTGTAAAGGTCAATAACAAATCTTTGAAGTTTGGTTAAAGTTTAGATAAAAAGCTTATAACAATAATATGACTTTATCACCGTCGAACACAAAAAAAAATTGTAATAACGGCGTTAAGACGTTTGTGATTTATTGATAAACTACATTCACAATTACAGATAACATGTGTTAATTGTTAATTGTTATCATACTCACCCTAATATTCCAGTGAACTGTGCAAATAATGACCGGACGTGAGCGGGCTCGAAGTCGGTGTTTTCAGTTGTTAATTTCGAACAAAATGCATTTGAGAGTAGGCCACCACAGTACGATATTGTGTATCTGAAATATATGAATATACATAGCCATGAAATTGGTATGTGAATGTGGCCATTTGAACTTTTCGATCGTGTGATTGAAACGTCAAGTTTTATTGATAAATGATATTAACAATTAGATACAACCAAACTAAACTAAACTACACTAGACTACACTAGACTACACTACACTACAACCAAACTAGACTGCACCACAGTTGAAACGACACTAACTAACCTGAGATCGGCGGAGCTAACGTCAGACGCGCGAGTCGGGGGAAATCCCGCGCCGCGCGTCTCCACTGGGGTTGACTGGATTTGGCCGTAATCAATATGATCATAGTCGACCAGCACTTCGTTTACGTACATATACGTATCAATAATATATATTACAATATTATTATTAATGTATTACATATCATATTATAACATCGTTTTAATTATTTATAACACAACGCGAGATGTTCGGCGATGGAATATTATATGGAGAGTGTCATTGACTGATTATTTCTATGACAACACAGTCCCCGTCGGCGTTGACGACAGCTTGAATCGATGTATTAATACCATGTAAAAAATAAAATAAGGCGAAATAAGAAGAGGTCTGTAAAAAAAAAGTAGTTTCATCCCAACCCGTTGAGCGCTTTGGTGGATAATTAGAAAGCCTCGTAAAAAGCTCGTAAAAGAACATACAGAGCGTGAAGCCTACAAAAAGCTTGTAACATATCTACTTTTATTTATTTATTTAAATAGGCACACATACAGAATAAAATATAAAAAGAAAGTTGTATAGTGAGACAAAAAATAATAATAAACACAGACAAAAATATAATATTCCATTTACGGTGAGAACCACATGGTGATATAAAAAAGTAAAATAAAGGAGGTATGTAATTACAAAAACATCAAGATTTTAAAAAAAGAAAAGAAACAGATAAAGTAAAAAAGAAAAAGAAAGACAATGAAGGTGAAGAAGCAAATCAACCACATATTATTGTCTACACCTTTGTCCTAAAAATACTAAAAGAGTCACTAAAGAGGTCAGGACAATCATCTAAGCTATCGTAAATACGGCATACACGAACGATTGCACTATTGAAAGAAGTGTTGCTTTGACAAATTGGTGGATAAAAAAGATTTGTGCATCTGGTGAATCGGGCATTAACGTTAAAGTCAATCTCACTTAAAACAGATGTGTCAAGAATACAATTAGCAATCTTATATAAAATTAACAAATCAGAAACCCTTCTGCGCTGAGACAAACTTGCAGTATGGAAAAAAGAAAGTCTGTCATTATAAGATGGTAACAGTTTTTTAAGACCAGTCTCATAGGAGAAATGGCGCAAAAAACGCTTCTGGATTGTCTCTAAATGCTCAATGGCAGCGTTAACACTAGAGGTATCTACCGCGGTATTTGATAGATCTATCCGGCCTTGGAAAACAAGAAATAGCGTTCGAACACGCGGTATTTGATAGATCTATCAAATACCGCGGTAGATACCTCTAGTGTTAACGCTGCCAATGTGAGTTTGGTAATAGGGAGACCATATGATTGAGGCATACTCCATATTACTACGAACCAAACTGTAATAGAGTAGAATCAGAGTATGGGGGTTTTTAAAGGGCTTATAAATCCCAAGAGTTTATAAGATTTAGTAACAATATGATTAATATGTTCATTAAAATTACAGTTTGGAATCCAGTATACCCAAGTCTCTGGCACAACTACTACTATTAGAGAAGTGAAAATAAATATGTATGTATGTATGTTTATTCTTCCTCCAAACATTAAATTTTAAACTTATTTATTAACTAAAACAAATGTGAAAAAATATCAGTATCAATAAATGAATTATGGAATAGATATATGTATGTAAAAAAAAAGCAACCAGTTCACCCTTCAATATTGTGAATAAATAAATCTGACATATAATAGTTCAGTATCATTTAAAGAGTTCATATTTCTTTGTAGTCATTTTGGGCGGGGGCATGGGGGGGCACTGGAGCCCCATAAAATTTAGGAATAGTGTGAATTTAGAAAAAAATAGTACGAATTCAATGATCAATCAGATACTATGGATCTATAAATGCTACGTTCATATCTTATGTTACCACTGGATACCTCGGTGGCCAATAAAATAATAATGGTATTACAATTCATCTCATGGAGCGAATTGTTAGAGAGGTCTGCCCCACTTTATTTTATCTCAGAAACAGATGTGTTACGTATGTTTTTCTGAAAGTTCGTATTTGTTGTTTGTTTTCAAGAAAGGTTTTAAATTAATATTTTAATGAATCAGTTCAATCACAACTGATCATATCTCTCAAATCTTTGTTTGCGGACGTCCAATCTCTCACAAAATAACGAGTGAGGTGGATTTAATCCTCATGTGTGACGAATTCGGTCCAAAAAAAGTTTTAGTTGTTTAATAGCATTGCGTCCTGACCAAAACCTTATCAAATCGAAGCCACATAGTACATAGAGAATACAAATATAAATTTTCAGCTTGATACGTTCAGGGGTGTGGAAAAACCCGCGGGGTCACAACTTTTTTGACTTTTCTAAATGGAAAAAATCCCACTTCTGGTTCTTTTCATCACATTGATACAAGAATTATACCTGAATCGATAAAAATAGTGGAAGAAATATCGAACAAGAGTAAACTGCCACTTCCGGCTAACGGGTGTTCACAGAATTATATATATATATATATATATATATATATATATATATATATATATATATATATATATATATATATATATATATATATATATATATATATATATAACATGGCATCCAGTTTATATGTAATGCTAGATATGAAATGTCAGTTCGATACTCCGAAAGGTTTCCGAGATAAAATAAATTATCGATCTTCTAGAGTAAAAGTAATAATTCTTGTTGAGGTTAAAATATTTAAAAAAAATATATTACGGTATAAAATTTATAATTTATATTATGTACATGTGAAAAAATTTCAGTCTGATTCGGTTAGTGGTTTGGGAGATAATTGGACTCAAAGTCTTAATACCCATAAGGGAGGTGCCATTTCTGATCAACATAATAATTAATGTAATGCAAAGGAGGTATGTAAAAAAAAAATGACGTCGTATCGATAAGAATTTCAGTTATCGATACTAAGTATCAGTTCGATAGGACAAACGGTGTTTAAAAAATCCCCAAAATACAGACACACAGACACATACATACATACATCTAGATCGTGAAAACGTTATCAGTGATCGATTTTGAGTTCGAATTTTCACATGATCACAATACTTCATCTATCGTTACGACGTACATATGCACATATGTACATATGTATGTATGTACATACATAGATAAAGTAAAAAGACAGTCGGTAGAAAATAAGTCAATTGATAGTATTTTTTTAGTGATACAGTTTGATTGACGATTTTTGTCGACGATGTAAAGATGTTTGGAAAAAAATTTTCGCCTGCAGCGCCATTTTTCCTTTTTACATAATAACTTTATAATTTATAATAAACTTTATAATAAGACCCAAATCGACCATAGATTCCACACGCTTCAACGAGACGGATCCGATGGAATATCCGTGACAATAGCGAGCGAATGTGAACGTCCATAGCTCATAATTTGCACATATACTAATATTAAAAGTTCAAGTCCTAAACTGGAACCGAACTCCAAGACAGCGTTAATATGCGCTCGAAGGAGAGAGGCCTTGCCTCTCATCCCTCACAGCAAAGAATAATTTAACGTCGTCTGCAAACAAGAGACATGGAGCATTGCGTAACACTCTAGGGAGATTATTAATGAGTATTGTAAATAGTAAAGGGCCTAAAGCGGACCCCTGAATTACACCAGATCGATTATATGTGAAGCTCGCGAGTTGTCAATGAGCTCATTATACATACATCATAGACAGATATTAATGAAGTGAGTGAGTGAATGAGTAAATACACACACACACACCCATGGACCTGTAAAGAAAAATTAACTTTTAATCTTTTAAAATTAACTTAAACGACACTGCGGCCAAACATATAAATAACACAAAAAAAAAGAAATAAACGAAAAAGAAAAAAAACACAAATAAGAAGGAAAAAAAAAGAACACGATAAACATTTTAAAATTCTAATGAAAAAAAAACAATTTTTTAAATTTTAATTAAAATAGAGGAGGTTATGTATGCAATAAAATTTGATAAATTAGTCCGGAAGAAAGTAAAAAAACTCGGATGTGACGAACCCATGACTCTATACATGTATTTGAGGAATATAAGAAAGTCAAAAAACAAACTTCGATATTGCAGCATTATGAAATACTAATAGCTATGACAGCATTTTCGATACAAATTGAGCGCAAATGTACGGAAACTTGCAAAAGACAATAGTTCTACTTATGTACATACATAGTAAAATCACTATCAGTATTATACGCGATAAATATCAAATTTTCAACTCGATAGGTTCAGGGGTGCGGACAGAATCGTGGCTACAACATTTTTGACCTTTCTACGAGCAAAAAATCCCACTTCCTGTTTATTAAATCTAATGATTTTTATTTTCAGCACATTGATACAAGAATTATAGTTGAATTTTTTCGTGAAAAGCACACTCGTTTTCATTATATTGCCATGTGGTGCTCACTGTACTTGGAATACAATATTTTAATTTTTATTTATATCTTTTTTGTCTCACTGTACTGCCTTCTTTCACTATGTATATGGGTGCCAATTTAAATAAATAAATATATGGACTAAGGGATAGATAAGTATATTTCACGGGAGCTTAGCGAGGGCAGAGAATTTCCGCCATGGTACGCTGCAACCCATTGAACGGGTGATTTAAATTTCGCATGATCACAAGAAGACTTCGTTTCTGTATGTATGTACATATTGGGACATGGTTGGACCTCAGTTACTGAAATTAATAAATGAATCGTTAGAAGTGGGATCCGTCCCGGATGCATGGAGGGTGTCTACTATTGTACCGGTACCAAAGGTTACTGGCACACATAAAGCCAGTGAAATGAGGCCCATCAATATGTTACCAATTGTTGAGAAGATGCTGGAGGAAATCGTTATGATTCAATTGAAAGAGTTCATTAGTATAAATGATTGTTTGGTTGTGGAACAGTCTGGACTTGAAGAGTGAAACATTCAACAGAAACCGCTATCCAATTGGTGGTTTCTGATTGGATGGAGGCGATGGATGAATCTAGCATGGTTGTTGGAGCAGTTTTTCTAGATTTTAAGCGAGCGTTCGAGACAGTAGATAGGAATATTTTATTACAAAAATTATATATAAGTTAGGAATAAATGGTATAGTATTAAAGTGGCTTCAATCATACTTAAATAATAGAAGGCAAATAGTAAAAATTGATAAGGTGTTATCCTCTGAATTTGTAACACCTCATGGAGTGCCGCAAGGGTCCAAATTGGGACCCTTATTATTTATATTATATATAAATGATATTGTAAGGGTAATTAAGATGTGTAATATACATTTGTTTGCAGATGATACATTGATATATATACATATATAATTGGAAAGAATGTTGATGTAATGTCTGAGATTTTAAATATAGAATTAAATTATGTGAATGACTGGTTGTGTGAAAATAAATTAAAGTTGAATGTGAATAAAGCAAAAATGGTGTGGTTGAATGGTAAAAATAAAAATATATTGAATGAAATTAGAATTGATGATAAGTTAATTGAAAAAGTTGAAAATATAAAATACTTAGGTGTATACATAGATTCAGGACTAAATTTTAAAATGCACGCTGACTATATAATAAAAAAAAAATGGCTAGAAAAGTTGGTGTATTATGTAGGTTAAGAAATATTTTAAGTAAAAAAAGTAAAATTTTAGTGTTTAATTCAATTGTCTTGCCACATGTGGTTTATTGTGCCACTGTGCTTAATTTGTTTAGTGGCCAAGATTTAGAAAAAATGCAAAAAATACAGAATAAAGCTATGAGAGCTATTTTGAATGTGAGTAGATTTTAGAGTATTGGAAGTATGTTAGATGAATTAGGATGGATGAGTATTAGAATTAGTCTAAATATTAGTACATTGTCTTTTGTTTATAAGTTAGATCATAAGTTATTACCTAAGTATTTTGATGATTATATAATAAGGAATAGAGATAAACATAGTTGTTATACTAGAAATAAGGACAAACTAGTTGTAAGTAGAGTAAGAAGGCTGGGGGTGTTTTTCACAGGGGTGTGCTCATGTATAATGCCCTCCCTGAGTGCGTCAGGTCTGCTAAAAACATGGATGCATTCCTGCGAGGTGCGAAGAGACACCTCTGTGAGGGACAGTACATATAAGTTAATTATAAATTTTAGAGTTAAGTATAATAATTAAGATGTATTTTTAAAATAGCTTGATAGCTAAAATATCTAATATATATATATATATATATATATATATATATATATATATATATATATATATATATATATATATATATATATATATATATATATATAAATAAATATGTAGTCGTGGGTGCTGCCGTCACGAACGGGCCACGCACACCCGCCGGAAA
>NW_027518546.1:0-17500 GCF_051622035.1 Arctopsyche grandis
GGTGTGCGTGGCCCGTTCGTGACGGCATCACCCGCGACTTCAAACATACATAGATCAGGTCTTGGTGCGATCGTGCGAGATTTAAAACTCATTCAGATTATGTATATTTCTTTTTACAAACCTCCTTTATTGTAATTGTAAACTTCTTCAGAGCAGATCGAACTCACTCACTCGTGACGGTATAGACGGGCGCAATTTTCCGGCGGGTGTGCGTGGCCCGTTCGTGACGGCAGCACCCACGACTACATATTTATTTATATATATATATATATATATATATATATATATATATATATATATATATATATATATATATATATATATATATATATATATATATATTAGATATTTTAGCTATCAAGCTATTTTAAAAATACATCTTAATTATTATACTTAACTCTAAAATTTATAATTAACTTATATGTACTGTCCCTCACAGAGGTGTCTCTTCGCACCTCGCAGGAATGCATCCATGTTTTTAGCAGACCTGACGCACTCAGGGAGGGCATTATACATGAGCACACCCCTGTGAAAAACACCCCCAGCCTTCTTACTCTACTTACAACTAGTTTGTCCTTATTTCTAGTATAACAACTATGTTTATCTCTATTCCTTATTATATAATCATCAAAATACTTAGGTAATAACTTATGATCTAACTTATAAACAAAAGACAATGTACTAATATTTAGACTAATTCTAATACTCATCCATCCTAATTCATCTAACATACTTCCAATACTCTAAAATCTACTCACATTCAAAATAGCTCTCATAGCTTTATTCTGTATTTTTTGCATTTTTTCTAAATCTTGGCCACTAAACAAATTAAGCACAGTGGCACAATAAACCACATGTGGCAAGACAATTGAATTAAACACTAAAATTTTACTTTTTTTACTTAAAATATTTCTTAACCTACATAATACACCAACTTTTCTAGCCATTTTTTTTTTATTATATAGTCAGCGTGCATTTTAAAATTTAGTCCTGAATCTATGTATACACCTAAGTATTTTATATTTTCAACTTTTTCAATTAACTTATCATCAATTCTAATTTCATTCAATATATTTTTATTTTTACCATTCAACCACACCATTTTTGCTTTATTCACATTCAACTTTAATTTATTTTCACACAACCAGTCATTCACATAATTTAATTCTATATTTAAAATCTCAGACATTACATCAACATTCTTTCCAATTATATATGTATATATATCAATGTATCATCTGCAAACAAATGTATATTACACATCTTAATTACCCTTACAATATCATTTATATATAATATAAATAATAAGGGTCCCAATTTGGACCCTTGCGGCACTCCATGAGGTGTTACAAATTCAGAGGATAACACCTTATCAATTTTTACTATTTGCCTTCTATTATTTAAGTATGATTGAAGCCACTTTAATACTATACCATTTATTCCTAACTTATATATAATTTTTGTAATAAAATATTCCTATCTACTGTCTCGAACGCTCGCTTAAAATCTAGAAAAACTGCTCCAACAACCATGCTAGATTCATCCATCGCCTCCATCCAATCAGAAACCACCAATTGGATAGCGGTTTCTGTTGAATGTTTCACTCTTCAAGTCCAGACTGTTCCACAACCAAACAATCATTTATACTAATGAACTCTTTCAATTGAATCATAACGATTTCCTCCAGCATCTTCTCAACAATTGGTAACATATTGATGGGCCTCATTTCACTGGCTTTATGTGTGCCAGTAACCTTTGGTACCGGTACAATAGTAGACACCCTCCATGCATCCGGGACGGATCCCACTTCTAACGATTCATTTATTAATTTCAGTAACTGAGGTCCAACCATGTCCCAATATGTACATACATACAGAAACGAAGTCTTCTTGTGATCATGCGAAATTTAAATCACCCGTTCAATGGGTTGCAGCGTACCATGGCGGAAATTCTCTGCCCTCGCTAAGCTCCCGTGAAATATACTTATCTATCCCTTAGTCCATATATTTATTTATTTAAATTGGCACCCATATACATAGTGAAAGAAGGCAGTACAGTGAGACAAAAAAGATATAAATAAAAATTAAAATATTGTATTCCAAGTACAGTGAGCACCACATGGCAATATAATGAAAACGAGTGTGCTTTTCACGAAAAAATTCAACTATAATTCTTGTATCAATGTGCTGAAAATAAAAATCATTAGATTTAATAAACAGGAAGTGGGATTTTTTGCTCGTAGAAAGGTCAAAAATGTTGTAGCCACGATTCTGTCCGCACCCCTGAACCTATCGAGTTGAAAATTTGATATTTATCGCGTATAATACTGATAGTGATTTTACTATGTATGTACATAAGTAGAACTATTGTCTTTTGCAAGTTTCCGTACATTTGCGCTCAATTTGTATCGAAAATGCTGTCATAGCTATTAGTATTTCATAATGCTGCAATATCGAAGTTTGTTTTTTGACTTTCTTATATTCCTCAAATACATGTATAGAGTCATGGGTTCGTCACATCCGAGTTTTTTTACTTTCTTCCGGACTAATTTATCAAATTTTATTGCATACATAACCTCCTCTATTTTAATTAAAATTTAAAAAATTGTTTTTTTTTCATTAGAATTTTAAAATGTTTATCGTGTTCTTTTTTTTTCCTTCTTATTTGTGTTTTTTTTCTTTTTCGTTTATTTCTTTTTTTTTGTGTTATTTATATGTTTGGCCGCAGTGTCGTTTAAGTTAATTTTAAAAGATTAAAAGTTAATTTTTCTTTACAGGTCCATGGGTGTGTGTGTGTGTATTTACTCATTCACTCACTCACTTCATTAATATCTGTCTATGATGTATGTATAATGAGCTCATTGACAACTCGCGAGCTTCACATATAATCGATCTGGTGTAATTCAGGGGTCCGCTTTAGGCCCTTTACTATTTACAATACTCATTAATAATCTCCCTAGAGTGTTACGCAATGCTCCATGTCTCTTGTTTGCAGACGACGTTAAATTATTCTTTGCTGTGAGGGATGAGAGGCAAGGCCTCTCTCCTTCGAGCGCATATTAACGCTGTCTTGGAGTTCGGTTCCAGTTTAGGACTTGAACTTTTAATATTAGTATATGTGCAAATTATGAGCTATGGACGTTCACATTCGCTCGCTATTGTCACGGATATTCCATCGGATCCGTCTCGTTGAAGCGTGTGGAATCTATGGTCGATTTGGGTCTTATTATAAAGTTTATTATAAATTATAAAGTTATTATGTAAAAAGGAAAAATGGCGCTGCAGGCGAAAATTTTTTTCCAAACATCTTTACATCGTCGACAAAAATCGTCAATCAAACTGTATCACTAAAAAAATACTATCAATTGACTTATTTTCTACCGACTGTCTTTTTACTTTATCTATGTATGTACATACATACATATGTACATATGTGCATATGTACGTCGTAACGATAGATGAAGTATTGTGATCATGTGAAAATTCGAACTCAAAATCGATCACTGATAACGTTTTCACGATCTAGATGTATGTATGTATGTGTCTGTGTGTCTGTATTTTGGGGATTTTTTAAACACCGTTTGTCCTATCGAACTGATACTTAGTATCGATAACTGAAATTCTTATCGATACGACGTCATTTTTTTTTTACATACCTCCTTTGCATTACATTAATTATTATGTTGATCAGAAATGGCACCTCCCTTATGGGTATTAAGACTTTGAGTCCAATTATCTCCCAAACCACTAACCGAATCAGACTGAAATTTTTTCACATGTACATAATATAAATTATAAATTTTATACCGTAATATATTTTTTTTAAATATTTTAACCTCAACAAGAATTATTACTTTTACTCTAGAAGATCGATAATTTATTTTATCTCGGAAACCTTTCGGAGTATCGAACTGACATTTCATATCTAGCATTACATATAAACTGGATGCCATGTTATATATATATATATATATATATATATATATATATATATATATATATATATATATATATATATATATATATATATATATATATATATATATATATAATTCTGTGAACACCCGTTAGCCGGAAGTGGCAGTTTACTCTTGTTCGATATTTCTTCCACTATTTTTATCGATTCAGGTATAATTCTTGTATCAATGTGATGAAAAGAACCAGAAGTGGGATTTTTTCCATTTAGAAAAGTCAAAAAAGTTGTGACCCCGCGGGTTTTTCCACACCCCTGAACGTATCAAGCTGAAAATTTATATTTGTATTCTCTATGTACTATGTGGCTTCGATTTGATAAGGTTTTGGTCAGGACGCAATGCTATTAAACAACTAAAACTTTTTTTGGACCGAATTCGTCACACATGAGGATTAAATCCACCTCACTCGTTATTTTGTGAGAGATTGGACGTCCGCAAACAAAGATTTGAGAGATATGATCAGTTGTGATTGAACTGATTCATTAAAATATTAATTTAAAACCTTTCTTGAAAACAAACAACAAATACGAACTTTCAGAAAAACATACGTAACACATCTGTTTCTGAGATAAAATAAAGTGGGGCAGACCTCTCTAACAATTCGCTCCATGAGATGAATTGTAATACCATTATTATTTTATTGGCCACCGAGGTATCCAGTGGTAACATAAGATATGAACGTAGCATTTATAGATCCATAGTATCTGATTGATCATTGAATTCGTACTATTTTTTTCTAAATTCACACTATTCCTAAATTTTATGGGGCTCCAGTGCCCCCCCATGCCCCCGCCCAAAATGACTACAAAGAAATATGAACTCTTTAAATGATACTGAACTATTATATGTCAGATTTATTTATTCACAATATTGAAGGGTGAACTGGTTGCTTTTTTTTTACATACATATATCTATTCCATAATTCATTTATTGATACTGATATTTTTTCACATTTGTTTTAGTTAATAAATAAGTTTAAAATTTAATGTTTGGAGGAAGAATAAACATACATACATACATATTTATTTTCACTTCTCTAATAGTAGTAGTTGTGCCAGAGACTTGGGTATACTGGATTCCAAACTGTAATTTTAATGAACATATTAATCATATTGTTACTAAATCTTATAAACTCTTGGGATTTATAAGCCCTTTAAAAACCCCCATACTCTGATTCTACTCTATTACAGTTTGGTTCGTAGTAATATGGAGTATGCCTCAATCATATGGTCTCCCTATTACCAAACTCACATTGGCAGCGTTAACACTAGAGGTATCTACCGCGGTATTTGATAGATCTATCAAATACCGCGTGTTCGAACGCTATTTCTTGTTTTCCAAGGCCGGATAGATCTATCAAATACCGCGGTAGATACCTCTAGTGTTAACGCTGCCATTGAGCATTTAGAGACAATCCAGAAGCGTTTTTTGCGCCATTTCTCCTATGAGACTGGTCTTAAAAAACTGTTACCATCTTATAATGACAGACTTTCTTTTTTCCATACTGCAAGTTTGTCTCAGCGCAGAAGGGTTTCTGATTTGTTAATTTTATATAAGATTGCTAATTGTATTCTTGACACATCTGTTTTAAGTGAGATTGACTTTAACGTTAATGCCCGATTCACCAGATGCACAAATCTTTTTTATCCACCAATTTGTCAAAGCAACACTTCTTTCAATAGTGCAATCGTTCGTGTATGCCGTATTTACGATAGCTTAGATGATTGTCCTGACCTCTTTAGTGACTCTTTTAGTATTTTTAGGACAAAGGTGTAGACAATAATATGTGGTTGATTTGCTTCTTCACCTTCATTGTCTTTCTTTTTCTTTTTTACTTTATCTGTTTCTTTTCTTTTTTTAAAATCTTGATGTTTTTGTAATTACATACCTCCTTTATTTTACTTTTTTATATCACCATGTGGTTCTCACCGTAAATGGAATATTATATTTTTGTCTGTGTTTATTATTATTTTTTGTCTCACTATACAACTTTCTTTTTATATTTTATTCTGTATGTGTGCCTATTTAAATAAATAAATAAAAGTAGATATGTTACAAGCTTTTTGTAGGCTTCACGCTCTGTATGTTCTTTTACGAGCTTTTTACGAGGCTTTCTAATTATCCACCAAAGCGCTCAACGGGTTGGGATGAAACTACTTTTTTTTTACAGACCTCTTCTTATTTCGCCTTATTTTATTTTTTACATGGTATTAATACATCGATTCAAGCTGTCGTCAACGCCGACGGGGACTGTGTTGTCATAGAAATAATCAGTCAATGACACTCTCCATATAATATTCCATCGCCGAACATCTCGCGTTGTGTTATAAATAATTAAAACGATGTTATAATATGATATGTAATACATTAATAATAATATTGTAATATATATTATTGATACGTATATGTACGTAAACGAAGTGCTGGTCGACTATGATCATATTGATTACGGCCAAATCCAGTCAACCCCAGTGGAGACGCGCGGCGCGGGATTTCCCCCGACTCGCGCGTCTGACGTTAGCTCCGCCGATCTCAGGTTAGTTAGTGTCGTTTCAACTGTGGTGCAGTCTAGTTTGGTTGTAGTGTAGTGTAGTCTAGTGTAGTCTAGTGTAGTTTAGTTTAGTTTGGTTGTATCTAATTGTTAATATCATTTATCAATAAAACTTGACGTTTCAATCACACGATCGAAAAGTTCAAATGGCCACATTCACATACCAATTTCATGGCTATGTATATTCATATATTTCAGATACACAATATCGTACTGTGGTGGCCTACTCTCAAATGCATTTTGTTCGAAATTAACAACTGAAAACACCGACTTCGAGCCCGCTCACGTCCGGTCATTATTTGCACAGTTCACTGGAATATTAGGGTGAGTATGATAACAATTAACAATTAACACATGTTATCTGTAATTGTGAATGTAGTTTATCAATAAATCACAAACGTCTTAACGCCGTTATTACAATTTTTTTTTGTGTTCGACGGTGATAAAGTCATATTATTGTTATAAGCTTTTTATCTAAACTTTAACCAAACTTCAAAGATTTGTTATTGACCTTTACAGGCTATCGAAACGATTGACAGAGGAGAGAGAGAGCATTTTTGAACCGGATATAATATTTGGGACGCTGTAAACAATATTGTATACTCATGTGCAGAAATAATTTTAAACAATGGAAGGTTCCAGCACAAATGGTTAGTCTAAATAATGATAAATGACTAATATCTCTCCGGAACGAGATTACCGATGAGCAATTATGTGTGTATGTACGTATGCATGCATGTATGTATGTATAATGTACACATATGATTTTATTTATTTTTTAGACGAATAAAATTTCCCTCGGCGACGTCGGCGTCTCGACGGAAGCGCGCACACACTTGTATTGTGAACATAATTGAACAAGTGTGTGAACATAATTGAACATCGTATATCTATTTTGATAGCTACTGATCCACTGATCGTTTCTAATTTACAAATTTAATTTAATTTTGTTAGTAATCATAGTCTTATATTATTCTAATGTTAACGTTATAGCATAATAGGAAAAAGAGGTCTAAAACCTATTTACAATTCTTATACATTTATGTGTGTATGTACGTATGCATGCATGTATGTATGTATAATGTACACATATGATTTTATTTATTTTTTGGATGAATAAAATTTCACTCGGCGACGTCGGCGTCTCGACGGAAGCGCGCACACACTTGTATTGTGAACATAATTGAACAAGTGTGTGAACATAATTGAACATCGTATATCTATTTTGATAGCTACTGATCCACTGATCGTTTCTAATTTACAAATTTAATTTAATTTTGTTAGTAATCATAGTCTTATATTATTCTAATGTTAACGTTATAGCATAATAGGAAAAAGAGGTCTAAAACCTATTTACAATTCTTATACATTTATGTGTGTATGTACGTATGCATGCATGTATGTATGTATAATGTACACATATGATTTTATTTATTTTTTGGATGAATAAAATTTCACTCGGCGACGTCGGCGTCTCGACGGAAGCGCGCACACACTTGTATTGTGAACATAATTGAACAAGTGTGTGAACATAATTGAACATCGTATATCTATTTTGATAGCTACTGATCCACTGATCGTTTCTAATTTACAAATTTAATTTAATTTTGTTAGTAATCATAGTCTTATATTATTCTAATGTTAACGTTATAGCATAATAGGAAAAAGAGGTCTAAAACCTATTTACAATTCTTATACATTTATGTGTGTATGTACGTATGCATGCATGTATGTATGTATAATGTACACATATGATTTTATTTATTTTTTGGATGAATAAAATTTCACTCGGCGACGTCGGCGTCTCGACGGAAGCGCGCACACACTTGTATTGTGAACATAATTGAACAAGTGTGTGAACATAATTGAACATCGTATATCTATTTTGATAGCTACTGATCCACTGATCGTTTCTAATTTACAAATTTAATTTAATTTTGTTAGTAATCATAGTCTTATATTATTCTAATGTTAACGTTATAGCATAATAGGAAAAAGAGGTCTAAAACCTATTTACAATTCTTATACATTTATGTGTGTATGTACGTATGCATGCATGTATGTATGTATAATGTACACATATGATTTTATTTATTTTTTGGATGAATAAAATTTCACTCGGCGACGTCGGCGTCTCGACGGAAGCGCGCACACACTTGTATTGTGAACATAATTGAACAAGTGTGTGAACATAATTGAACATCGTATATCTATTTTGATAGCTACTGATCCACTGATCGTTTCTAATTTACAAATTTAATTTAATTTTGTTAGTAATCATAGTCTTATATTATTCTAATGTTAACGTTATAGCATAATAGGAAAAAGAGGTCTAAAACCTATTTACAATTCTTATACATTTATGTGTGTATGTACGTATGCATGCATGTATGTATGTATAATGTACACATATGATTTTATTTATTTTTTGGATGAATAAAATTTCACTCGGCGACGTCGGCGTCTCGACGGAAGCGCGCACACACTTGTATTGTGAACATAATTGAACAAGTGTGTGAACATAATTGAACATCGTATATCTATTTTGATAGCTACTGATCCACTGATCGTTTCTAATTTACAAATTTAATTTAATTTTGTTAGTAATCATAGTCTTATATTATTCTAATGTTAACGTTATAGCATAATAGGAAAAAGAGGTCTAAAACCTATTTACAATTCTTATACATTTATGTGTGTATGTACGTATGCATGCATGTATGTATGTATAATGTACACATATGATTTTATTTATTTTTTGGATGAATAAAATTTCACTCGGCGACGTCGGCGTCTCGACGGAAGCGCGCACACACTTGTATTGTGAACATAATTGAACAAGTGTGTGAACATAATTGAACATCGTATATCTATTTTGATAGCTACTGATCCACTGATCGTTTCTAATTTACAAATTTAATTTAATTTTGTTAGTAATCATAGTCTTATATTATTCTAATGTTAACGTTATAGCATAATAGGAAAAAGAGGTCTAAAACCTATTTACAATTCTTATACATTTATGTGTGTATGTACGTATGCATGCATGTATGTATGTATAATGTACACATATGATTTTATTTATTTTTTGGATGAATAAAATTTCACTCGGCGACGTCGGCGTCTCGACGGAAGCGCGCACACACTTGTATTGTGAACATAATTGAACAAGTGTGTGAACATAATTGAACATCGTATATCTATTTTGATAGCTACTGATCCACTGATCGTTTCTAATTTACAAATTTAATTTAATTTTGTTAGTAATCTAATGTTATTCTAATGTTAACGTCACTAAAAATGAATGCATAAATATTGTTACATGTATGAATTGTGTATGTATAAATATATACTCACACATAGATACACATGTGTGTGTACATTTATTTTAATTTTAATTTTTATCTTGTAATATAATGAAATATAAAGACGATGGAGGGATTTTTCAAATGTTGTCACGACGATACAACTAAAAAGTTAACATTCTAATATTTATGCATAAATATTGTTTATTATATGTAGTGTATTGTTATATGTATGTATAAATATATGTATATGTAGACACACACACACACACACACACACACACACACACACACACACGTGTGTGTGTGTATATAACAAATATATTAAAAAAGATATCAGTTCTTACATATATGTATAATCTATAATAATTTAAAAACAACAAACATATTAAAAAATATAAATATTTATTTTTCCTAAAAATTATTTTTTAAAAAAATATTTTATTCTTAAATTTAAAAAAAAAAGATATCAGTTCTTACATATATGTATAATCTATAATAATTTAAAAACAACAAACATATTAAAAAATATATATATTTATTTTTCCTAAAAATTATTTTTTAAAAAAATATTTTATTCTTAAATTTAAAAAAAAAAAAAGATATCAGTTCTTACATATATGTATAATCTATAATAATTTAAAAACAACAAACATATTAAAAAATATATATATTTATTTTTCCTAAAAATTATTTTTTAAAAAAATATTTTATTCTTAAATTTAAAAAAAAAAGATATCAGTTCTTACATATATGTATAATCTATAATAATTTAAAAACAACGAACATATTAAAAAATATATATATTTATTTTTCCTAAAAATTATTTTTTAAAAAAATATTTTATTCTTAAATTAAAAAAAAAAAGATATCAGTTCTTACCAGTGGCGGGCGGTGACTTTTCAAACAAGGGATGCTGTCCCTTGTTTGAAAAAAAAAACCGACCAATTTATTTTTTAAAATTTAATTTTATTCTTCGTTCCTTTTTACAAAATTCATCGATAACCGCATCATAGAATTTTTTATTGTTTTTTAAATTTGACATTATTTTCTTTTCGATTGCAATTAAAGCAAGACCAGAGAGTCTTTCTTCACTTTGACTACTTCTGGTGAACGTTTTAATTCTTTTCATAGTCGAAAATGATCGTTCAGCCGATGCGCTCGTGGAAGGTATCGTACAAATTAATTGTATTAAACTAAATACTTGTTCCAAAACGTCTATTAGATCATCTTTCACAATTAATTCCTTTACGTCATTTATAGATTTCAAATGAAAATCTTGCGTTGAGTACATGTAAATTAATTCGCTTTTTAATTTCATAAAATCAAAGTATTTTCCATAAGTTAGGTGGAGTGATTTAAATAGGAAATCTGGAAAATTATTTTCATATTCTTTAAATTTTTTGACGTTAAAAAATTCGAGAAATTTTAAATTTTCGATATCTCGAAATCGATTGGTTGTATTTACTGAAAGAGTTTCTAAAATTTCAGAATAGTGAAGTTTATACGTTGTTTTCACATCTTCTTCACATTCAGCATATTTTCTTTTTCTATTAAAATTTTTAGTTATTACTTTGTTCCACAATGAATCAAAATCTTCTTTTTTGTTATCTAAATATTTTACAAATTTTTTAATTTCACTTACGCAATACGATATGTCAAAGGTTTTTTTTTGTAAAATTTCAAATAAAAAATCTGCCGAATTAAATATTGCAGAAAATAAATGCAAATTGAAATTGAATTCAAACTCTTTTAAATAACGATGAAGGACTTCAGCATTTATGACAGCATCAGTATCCCATTCGTCTTCATCATTAATTATTTGATTAAATATTTCCATTAATTCTGTTTGATATTCTAATATCATATTTAAAATTTTGCTATTGTAGTTCCATCGTGTAGGGGCAGCAGTGGGAAATCGTTTTTTTATTTGACAATCGAGAAGGGAAATTCTTCTTGAAGACTTACAAAAAAAAGTTGAAAATGACAACATACGGCTGAAAAAACGTTTGCATCCGGATATATGTTTAACAGATTGCGACAAAACTAAATTCAATCTGTGAGCGTAACAATGGACAAATAAAGAATTAGGACAAATATCTCGAATTTTTCGTTGCACTCCATTATGCTCCCCGGACATTACAGCCGCTCCATCGTACGTTTGTGCAATTAATTTGTCCAAACAACCAAATTCTTCCAAGGTCTCACGTATGTGCTGAAAAAGAGCATTAGCTGTTCTATTGGGACTAACATCGACAAATCCAACAAATCTCTCCTGAATTTCATTGTTTTCATCTACATATCTAAAAATAGTAGATAGCTGAGCTTTGCGACTGATATCTGTAGATTCGTCCACAATTATGGAAACAAATTTTGATGCACGTATTTCAGTTTTAATCTCATCTAGCAAGACTTTTGATATTGCGGATACCAAGTCATTTTGTATATGGTTCGATAGTCCAGTAAACACCGTAGAGTTATCTAAATGAGTTTTCAATTTTATGTCTGATTCACTCAACAGATACAGCAACTCAATATAATTCCCTCTATTTTCCGATTCCTGGTGTTCAAAATGTCCTCGTAAAGGTTGTTCTTGTTTTGCTAAAAAACAGATCGCGCTTATTAATTTCGACAAAATGTATCTATTTGCAGTAACTTCTTTGTTGTGCATTTCAATATTTGCTTTAAATTGAGCACTTAAAAAATTTTCTATACGAGGTCCCTTTCCAAATTTTTTAAATTGAGCAGCAGAACATATGTGAGCTTGAGAACATTCATGTCTCTTGCGCGATTTACTTAAATTGTTTAGGTCAGAAAATCCAAATTTACTCCAGACATTCACTTCTTGAGAAAATAAAATACATGGCCAACAGAATAATTTCGTTAAGTGAGCACATCCACAAATCCATGAAATTTTTTCGTATGTTTCTGTGTTAAAATACCTTTTAAATGTTTTTGTTTTAGACTGAATATTTAATATTGGTGTGGGTTTGGGGCTCTTAACAATAATCTCCTTTTCATTAAATGGGAGAGAAGCAAATCTTCTTTTCAGCACATTTTCAATTAAACAATTGCAATTATTATTGATCTCGACGACAAGTCCACTCTCATTGTTATTTTCGATATCCATATTAAAGGCAATAATGAAAACTCGTAAGTAGTGGAACAGTAAACTAAAAATAAAGTTAGACGAAACTAATTTAAATGAAAACTTAATTCAAAAGTAAAAAATAACCAACTTACAGTATAAATGATTAACTTCGTCTAAAGAAATGAATCGGCTAGCTTTTTGATAAATAACTTGGGGCGTAGCGTGCGGAAATATCGATCAACAGCGGCTTCCAAGTGAAACTCAATAGATAAGCAAACAGAGAAACCGAATCCACCGTAGAGGTTAAACAAGTGTCAACGCGTCCGCGCGAATAAGACAGCCTCATAGTGCGCATGCGCAAATGGGATCGGTCTTGACTCCGAATCCATGACGCGCGCGCACTTCACTCAGCGTCTACTCGCCAGCGTCACTCGCCTGTGGCCGGCCTATGCGAATGCGGCCTATGCGAATCCTTAATAAAAATTATCAAAAGATCCTATATAATGCATCATGTAACAAAAAACACGTGATATGTGAAATATATATCATATACTACATCATAATCACGTACATCACTAAGAATACATCGAAGCGAAATTCAAATATTTATTAAAAATACTCTTGGCTTTTTAAAGTTATAGGGGATGCGCCGCATCCACCGCATCCATGGACCGCACGCCACTGGTTCTTACATATATGTATAATCTATAATAATTTAAAAACAACAAACATATCAAAAAATATATATATTTATTTTTCCTCAAAATTATTTTTTAAAAAAATATTTTATTCTTAAATTTAAAAAAAAAAGATATCAGTTCTTACATATATGTATAATCTATAATAATTTAAAAACAACGAACATATTAAAAAATATATATATTTATTTTTCCTAAAAATTATTTTTTAAAAAAATATTTTATTCTTAAATTAAAAAAAAAAAGATATCAGTTCTTACATATATGTATAATCTATAATAATTTAAAAACAACAAACATATTAAAAAATATAAATATTTATTTTTCCTAAAAATTATTTTTTAAAAAAATATTTTATTCTTAAATTAAAAAAAAAAAAAAGATATCAGTTCATACATATATGTATAATCTATAATAATTTAAAAACAACAAACATATCAAAAAATATATATATTTATTTTTCCTCAAAATTATTTTTTAAAAAAATATTTTATTCTTAAATTTTTAAAAAAAAATATCAGTTCTCACATATATATCTATAATAATTTAATAACAACAAATATATTTTAAAAAATATATATGTATATTTATTTTTCTTCGAAATTTTTTTTTAAAAATTTTTTTTTTCTTAAATTTTTTTAAAAAAAATATCATTTCTTGTCTTAACCCCTTCGCACACCCCGCCAAAACGCAAACTATCCCCATTATTTTTTTGTTTATTATTTCTCTCGCAAAATAGCGTAACGGTACGTGAAACATTCGCAGCTCTAGTTCATACCACCCACTGTACAACGAGCCGGCGATACGACCTGTGTGAATACATGCTGATAGTCGCTCGTCCGATACTCAACGTCAACGCGTACGCGATCGCGGCCTTCGTCAGAAGGCGTCCGCGCAACAACGCGTTAACCGTAAAGACATATGCGGCGCCGCCCACTCGTTTTTGAATGAGAAAAGCGCGCATACGTTTGAACAGTAATATCGTGCACTCTCTAGTTCCGCGCGAGCAGAGACACAGAATTATAAGAGAAGAGAGCGATTCGTCGCTCTCACACGAACTTCGTCAGCTCGTTTCGAACGAGTCCGACGCGTGCTTTTCTCGAATTGACGGTCGAACTTTCTGTATATACGTTAAAATATCATGTTTGTATATATGTTTTTGTATATATATAAAAAAAAAATTACACATGCGCACACACACTATGTATTCTTAAAATATGTATGTATGTATGTATGTGCATACGTATGATACGTATGCATGCGTGTGTCACTGTATGCATGTGTATAAACTTGTATACATATATATATAATATATATACCGTGATGTTTTAAATAATAATAACATTCAAGGAGATCATGCGACGTCGTCCGCGTCGGGTTACGCCGGCCGGACGGTGCTCATCAGAGTATGTACGTGTATGTACGCATGTGTACGAACGGCTCACGCCGTTGTATATACTGCGCTACTACGCGACACAAGCGCGCAGCTCCCTGGTTGATCCTGCCAGTAATCATATGCTTGTCTCAAAGACTAAGCCATGCAAGTCTCAGTATAAGCCGAATTAAGGTGAAACCGCGAATGGCTCAATATATCAGTTTTGGTTCCTTAGATCGTACACAGTTACTTGGATAACTGTGGCAATTCTAGAGCTAATACATGCAAACGAAGTTCCGACCGGTGACGGAAGGAATGCTTTTATTAGATCAAAAACCAATCGGCGGATCGCGGGCTTGCTCGCGTCCGCCGCACTCAGAGATGACTCTAGATAACTTTGAGCCGATCGCACGGTCTAGCACCGGCGACGCATCTTTCAAATGTCTGCCTTATCAACTGTCGATGGTAGTTTATGCGACTACCATGGTTGTCACGGGTAACGGGGAATCAGGGTTCGATTCCGGAGAGGGAGCCTGAGAAACGGCTACCACATCCACGGAAGGCAGCAGGCGCGCAAATTACCCACTCCCGGCACGGGGAGGTAGTGACGAAAAATAACGATACGGGACTCTTATGAGGCCTCGTGATCGGAATGATTACACTTTAAATCCTTTAACGAGGATCCATTGGAGGGCAAGTCTGGTGCCAGCAGCCGCGGTAATTCCAGCTCCAATAGCATATACTAAAGTTGTTGCGGTTAAAAAGCTCGTAGTTGAAATTGTGTCCTGCGGCGTCGGTCTACCGATTGCGGTACGACAGGCGCGTCAGCGGGGCTTCTCGCCGGTGCGTGTCTTCCGCCGGCACGTCGTCGTCGGTCCTCACGGGCAGGCGGCGCGTCGAGGCGGGCCCTCGCGGCTGTTTACTTTGAACAAATTAGAGTGCTCAAAGCGGGCTTACATTTGCCTGAATATTGTGCGCATGGAATAATAGAATAGGACCTCGGTTCTGTTTTGTTGGCTTTCTGATACCAGAGGTAATGATTAATAGGGACAACTGGGGGCATTCGTATTGCGACGTTAGAGGTGAAATTCTTGGATCGTCGCAAGACGGACTAAAGCGAAAGCATTTGCCAAAGGTGTTTTCATTAATCAAGAACGAAAGTTAGAGGTTCGAAGGCGATTAGATACCGCTGTAGTTCTAACCATAAATGATGCCAGCCAGCGATCCGCCGAAGTTTTTTACGTTGATTCGGTGGGCAGCTCCCGGGAAACCAAAGCTTTCGGGCTCCGGGGGGAGTATGGTTGCAAAGCTGAAACTTAAAGGAATTGACGGAAGGGCACCACCAGGAGTGGAGCCTGCGGCTTAATTCGACTCAACACGGGAAAACTCACCAGGCCCGGACACTGGAAGGATTGACGGATTAACAGCTCTTTCTCGATTCGGTGGGTGGTGGTGCATGGCCGCTCTTAGTTGGTGGAGCGATTTGTCAGGTTAATTCCGGTAACGAACGTAACTCTAGCCTATTAAATAGACGTACCCCCGATATCACGAGGTGCCGCGGCAGCGTCGTCGTTCTGCGGCGGCGCGCGCGGTCTTCAACTATCGGCGTACAATGATAATCTTCTTAGAGGGACCGGCGGTATATATAGCCGCACGAGATTGAGCAATAGCAGGTCTGTGATGCCCTTAGATGTCCTGGGCCGCACGCGCGCTACACTGAAGGGATCAGCGTGTCCTCCTTGGCCTAACGGCCCGGGTAACCCGTTGAAACCCCTTCGTGATAGGGATTGGGGTTTGCAATTCTCCCCCATGAACGAGGAATTCCTAGTAAAAGCGGGTCACCAGCTCGCGTTGATTGCGTCCCTGCCCTTTGTACACACCGCCCGTCGCTACTACCGATGGATGATTTGGTGAGGTCTTCGGACTGGTGCGCGGAAGCCACTTTGTGGGCATCCGACGCGTCGGAAAGTTTGACCGAATTTGATCATTTAGAGGAAGTAAAAGTCGTAACAAGGTTTCCGTAGGTGAACCTGCGGAAGGATCATTTCCTGTGTACCATTAAATATGTACGTTTCGTGTAGAGTGTTTAAATTCTATTCACTATACGCACACAAACGAACGTTTTTAACACGCACAAACACTTGTTGTGGGAGTGCGCGTCAAGAGACGCGCGCACAATTTTTTTTTTCAAACAGAAAAAACAAACTTACGTTACTTATTTTTGAAACTAATTTTTTTAAATGATTACCCTGATCGGCGGATCACTAGGCTCGTGGGTCGATGAAGAACGCAGCTAAATGCGCGTCAGAGTGTGAACTGCAGGACACATGAGCATCGACATTTCGAACGCACATTGCGGTCCGAGCAAGACTTTTTTTGTCGACGGACCACTCCTGTTTGAGGGTCGCGCACGCATAACGCACCAGACTGTCGGCCGCCGCCGAAACTCGGCGGCCGACGAGCGATGTCGGCGTCTCGACACCGACGCGCGCGCGCACACTCGTGTG
>NW_027518547.1:0-22736 GCF_051622035.1 Arctopsyche grandis
AGAGGCGACTTAAATTTAAAATAGATTTAATTATTTTACGTCAAAATATAGACAATTATTAAAATATTCTAGATTAAAGAAGATATTAATTTATTTAATGTGCATTTCAAAAAGTATGTTTACTTTCCAATAATCTCTAAAAGATATTCCAAATCAACCCGGTATTGAGACCATGCTCTCCAAAAACTTCTATTTGGAAAGCTCGTGTGCTGAAATTCTGTGTTTGTTCTTGAATAACTTCACGGGCCTTTTCTGTCATCTTTTTCTTTTTAAGTAATGCTGAAATTTGATAAATTAAATATTCATTTGATGAATATAATAATTTGTGCTTTTTAAGCCATTTTTTTAAATGTTTGCTATCCAAATCGTTCAAACTAATTAAAACATTTATTATTTCGTATATTGCTGAATTATTATATATTTCATTTGGCAACAATATTCTGTCGTGGATTTTTTTTTCTAAAACAAGCTTTTCAATACAATTATCTTTTTTGAAATCTCCTTTACAAATTTCATTGACTTTTAACGTAATAAACTCTCCCAAACAGCCAGATCTCTTAATTACCTCAATTTCATTTGGCCGAAGATTGGTTATTCGTTCGTAAATAAATAAGCAAAAGTATGTTTTGGTTCTATTTTTCAATAAAGTACCATTTTGGCACATTTCAAGCAACAATGGACGTAAATTCTTATTCATCATAAAAAACACATCAAAGTTGTTTGCTCGAGCAAGATTTTTTTAAAAACAGTGCTAAGAATAGTTACCGCGCAATTCTTAATACCAAAACTTGTGTGATCAAGGCAAGAAAACCCTAAAAGGAAATAAAAATGAATATCATCATAGCATTTTTCTAGCATACTTGAAAATATATTGAGTGTGTGAAATAGAACATGTTCAGAGACTTCATTAATACAAATCTGTCCTTGTTCAACCCTTCCAATCAAACTTAGCAGCTCTTTTTTTACTTTTAAATAATTTTCTTTTTCTTGAATTAATTTTAAAAAGTAAATAGACAAGCCACCACTTTTTCTTGTATTTCTAGTTCGGCTTAAAATCACATCCAACCCGTTTTTAAGAAATTTTGAAATATCCTGGGGTTTTTGGATACTAAAAAGCCCATCAATGTAACATATCAATCCCAAATGATCCGATAATGTCAATACATTCATTAAAATAGAGCAATTGCCGTTATTGCTATAAAAAAAGCAGCATTCTTTTAGGATTCTCCAACAATAAGCACAATTTCTAATTATATATTTTTCAAGTATTAATTTAACCAAAATCCCATATCTTTCAGAATTACATTTTTTAATGTTCAAAAGATGCATTATGCCATAAATATTATCATGATCTAATTAAACAAAGATTCAAGTTCAAGACACAGCATTTCCGCATCTAAATATTTCAAGAATATGCAAGCACCTTCAATTTTGGTATTATCATGAGAAATTAAATTTTTATAATGAAAGGATTCAGGCTTATTATTTAGATAGAAAAACTTACTAACCAAATTTCTAATATCAGCGCTAACATCATAAATTAAACGATTTATCAAGCTTATAACAATAGGGGCTTTGTAATATTTAATTAGCTGAGATAAAAGCCAGCACCAAGCTGCCTCCTATATAGATTTTCACAAATACACATCTTCTCTATAATACCATAAATAAATAAATCAACAAAAGTTTTAAACAAAGGATGTATGGACAGATTGTTCATTTTTACACCAAATTTCAATACAATCGTATTTCTGTGCTGAGTATTTAAAATAATTTGGTTGTATTTCAAAAACAAAAAAATTTCAATAAAATCATCAATTTCTCTAAAATATTCCAATCTGATCGTTTCAGATGGATGAATAGCAGAATAATCGTATAATAAAATATCTATACATTTTACAGCACATAAATTGTTATAGCCTACCTCAGTTAATTCAGGGAGTAAATGTGAGTATCTTCTAATTAATGGTTGTATTGTCTTTTTAGTAAGTTTAAACTCAGGGGTGTTAATTGTTTTGAATAATTTCTCAATCATAAAGGATTTTTCTCTTTCACATACACCTTCAAAACAATAAATCCCACCTTTCTCATATGTAATTTTGATTTTTTAAATATTTGTAAAATTTTTGGTCTAAGTTGTTTTACAGTTGAATAAGTTTGGCAATATTCAATAAATCTGCCTGAATATTTGGTTATTTTATTAAATAATATTACGAGTTCTTTAAGTTCTAAATTGGGTATCAATTCTATAAGCAAAGAATTTGCTCTTTCTTCATCTTCTTTAAAATGAATGCAAATAAATATGAATTCGAAAACTGATTGTTCAAAGCCTTTGTTTATGCTGATATAATCATTTATTAATACACTAGCTAGCTCTATATCATTGATTGATAACCCTTTAGTTACTTCTTTAATTATTTCAACTGTTTCACAATCCATTGTAGAATATCTGAGTAAAATTTAAATTTTTTTTAAAATTGTTGTGTTATCCTCTATTAATATAATTTAAATAAATACCCTTAATGACTAAATACTTTAATAATGAAGAGCTTACGCCATCTTCGATGGCACAAGACAAAAATAAAATAATTGGTTTTCTATATTGATGTAAGACACGATGAAAAGCATATTTTCGTTATTAGCTTACACCACTATTATACTCATCGGTGCTATGTAAATTTCAAAAACATATAAAAAAAGTGTAATTTCTTATTTGTATAATTTCCAAACCCACAATTAAGCTTGATTTAATTTTATCTTGTTATTATATGCAATGAATCCCAAAAGATAAAAACAATGCAATTGCGCTTTTTATAGTCTTCAGATATTTCGTTTGAATTTTTTGATGCTAACAAAACATTGCAATATAATTAAGATGTTAAAACAACCATTCCAAGAAATAATAAAATTTTTTTTAAACTATGATACCATTATCTGACATTTCTAATTGAAATATCTTGATTTTATTTAATAATTAGGAGGGAAATTATTTCATTTATTTTAAAAGTAAATAAAAGAACCCACCAAAAATCTGTAGTGGGCTATAATTACGAGAACATCAAATCACAATACAATCAATTACAATTACACTCTTTTAAACATCGATTAAAATGCCTTAGTAAATTATATCTAAATAAAAATATTTATAATTCATCTTTTAAGAACCAAACATAGGTGACGAGGTCTTGAAGAGAAGATGGTGAAAAGCAACTAGCGGAGGCTTTAATAAAAGTAGCCTTGGGTATTCACAGGCATGAATTATAATGGTTTTTAACCCTTAAAGAAAATTTAAATACCAAACAAAGTTTTTGAAAAAATTATTTATTTAGTAGAATTTTCTTATTTTGTATATCATCAACCAATAGATATAAAGACCGACCCACAAAAATATTTTTTAAATTTTTTAGAAACACCGAAGTTGTAAATTGCTACTAAAACATATCGCATAATTTTTTGTCAATATTTTTTCAGATGATTCAATTATTAGTTCTTTTATAAATTTGAAAAAAATTTACTTTTACTGAAAATTTAATTCTTGTTAACATTTTTTATGGTTATTCTATAATATTAATTTATTTTTTATGTATTTATCAAAAGGTTCAACTTTGCTTTAATTGCTTGTATGAGTCCGAATATACTGCATAAAAATCTTTGAAATTATCATAAATTTCAAAATTTTATGTTTAGTATTCTTTCTGAATTGTATTTTCAGTAGAACTTCTTTTTATAAAGAGTTTTCCACTCTGCATTTGATCCAAAATTCCCTCTAGGTTACTCATTATAGTTGCCCAGCATCTTTTTTTCCCATTTTTAAAAAAGAAATGTTCAATATAATAAACTAAACCCCCATTTTTAATTTGAACTAAATCTTCAAAATTTGTCTCAAAACTGGGCAACAAATATAAGCCTCTTTAGACTTAACTTGGAGTTTTTAATATTAGAATTGGCATGTTGATGCACATTTTTATTGCGTTAAAATGAGTTGGGTTTACATCTTAATATTCTTCTTCGCGAATAGAAGAATTGTATTGTGATTCATTGTAATTTTGAACTTGGGAAGTTATCAATTCGTTTTGCTCATAATACCGGTCAAAAGACCTATCAGGTACGTTAGGGTCGAATTCTCCAGATTCTTCTTCTTCTGTTGAAGAATTGTATTGTGCTTCATTGTAATTTTGAACTTGGGAAGTTATCAATTCGTTTTGCTCATAATACCGGTCAAAAGACCTATCAGGTACGTTAGGGTCGAATTCTCCAGATTCTTCTTCTTCTGTTGAAGAATTGTATTGTGATTCATTGTAATTTTGAACTTGGGAAGTTATCAATTCGTTTTGCTCATAATACCGGTCAAAAGACCTATCAGGTACGTTAGGGTCGAATTCTCCAGATTCTTCTTCTTCTGTTGAAGAATTGTATTGTGCTTCATTGTAATTTTGAACTTGGGAAGTTATCAATTCGTTTTGCTCATAATCCTCGTCAATTTTTACATATTGATTCAAATCGTTTTTTTGCCAGATAACCCTTCGTTTATCTGTAACTCCAAAACTAGGAGCTTTTAGATTGTTTCTTTGTTCTAAATCCTTAATGATAAAGGGGTTTTCTTTTATGGTGTAAGGCATGATTTCTTTTTTAACATCATTGTGCTTATTTTCACGGCACAATGATGTCACTATCGCAGATAAGCTGGGGTATAAATCTCCCTGCGAATCCGCGTTATTTTCGTTTTTTCTCTCGCACCCATTCTTTAGTGCCGCTAAGTATACCATGGGGCTATCATTGTTTTAAATACCTAAAATGAGGCAAGTTGTTTAATTTTCGAAAATTAAACATAATTGTTTGTAGTATTTAATCAAATCGGGCAACTTTGGTATTTTCCCTTTTTTTAATTTCCCCCCCCTCCTTTTCTACTATTTTCATTAACTCAACTGTCAATTCTTTGTAGAAATTTTTCTCTTCTAATTTCATTCTTTCACGGTTGAGATCCTCTCACACTCTTAAGGAGAAGACTCTTTGTTATCGCACCGCCTTCTTGGGGACACCTATTTCTTTCTTAATCGTGTAAAACACCAGTTCTAGCTTCAAAAGCGTCATTGTTTTTTTGGCACTCTCCACCATGTTAAAAGTATTTAACAACACATAGGAGTAACTTAAACAATTTTTAATAAAAATTATCGTAAATGTATCTTTTATTTTAAACCCATGAAACCTTAAAAATAATTTTAAAATATATTGTGGGTTTTATATACTTTTTTTAAAACATATTTAATATTTTAACTGCGCCCCTTGTAACTTTTTAATAATAATTATACTGTAAACTTTCTTCGGCCTTCGATTTATCCTATCCTTTATTTCAGAGGAAAAAACAAAATTTGTTTTTGCCTTAAGATCCAAACATTATTTCCAGCATTTTTATCATCTTTATAGATTTCTTTCAAACTTGTTATATCAAATTCATTTACAGGTCCAAATTTTTCTACACCCTTTTAGCTATCATATTTTTCGGAGCCTAACAGATGCGCCTTTTTTTTGTTCATCCTTAATTAAATTCATTTTTTCTTCAACATCTTGTCAAGTGAATTCTAGAATATCTTTTAAAAAAATTATTATGCCTAGTTGTTCCTTAAATGATCATGTCACTATCTTCTAAAATTACGTCATCAACTAAGCCATTTTGAATAATTTTATGCATTTTTATAATTATTGAAATGCCAACGCATTATTACTTTGAAATTGCTCATTTTATATAATCGTTTTCTTCTAATTCTAAAACCTAGTTTATATAATGTAATTTAACAAATTCGTGTTTTTTTGCTTGATATGAAAATTTTTAATGTTATAAAAATTATTCTACAATAATTGTTATGGTGAAAGCAAGCCGGGGCAGCTTTTTAGAAACCGAGCCCAAGTATAAAAGAAGTTATTATGAGAATTGGTGAGAAGGAGAAATTTATAATTGAAGAAATAGACGACAACAGGCTATTTATAACACAAGAAGCAGCAGTAAATATAAAGGAAAGGATTACTAAAATTATGTCTTTGAAAAAGGAGTAAATTTTAAAGTTAATTGCCATTTAATAGAGATTGTAAAAACAAAAAGCAATCTCAGATAATTGCTACATTTTAATAATGAATAAACTTTATTTTTTAAATTGGATTGGGTATAAGAAAGTAAATGTAGCTTTAAAACCAACGAAAAAATAAGTTTTAAGGCAGTCGTCTTTTAAACGAAGTTTCAGTCTTGTATATAATTATGCAAAACTTTTAAAACATTTGTTGTTGTATGTAGTTTGCTTAATGTATTTTATTGTTTTAGTTGTATAATTATAATAACGCCTTTTGTAACATAACGAATTAATGAATTAGAATCTTCTCACCAAAAACAATTCAGTGCTCACTCTTATTAAAACCAAAATAAATAAATACCATTACTGATTTAATTAAAGGGCTATATTGAAAGAGCCCCCACGTACATTTTACACTAACGATATTTATTTAAAAAAGCTTTAAATTCTCTAGAAAACAATCTGACTTCACAAATTTGTATTTTTGTTTTTTATGTGACTATTTTTATTAATGCCCTTTTATAGCCATTTAAACCAATACTATTTAATAAATACCTTTGTTTTGTTATATTCAACTTTAATAATTAATTTTTTTTATAAATTTGTTTAATTAACAATGTTAGAAATACCGCTATTTCATTAAATTCTATTTACAAAATACGCTAATTACTAATTATTCTATCGTTAAAAATAATTGTACAATTTTTTATAAGCCCAACAATAATATTTTTTTTAACCTTTCTTACTTCCTGCTGCGCTTCAGCGGTATCTTTTACTGGTTCTTTGATTTCGTTGTAATTATCTTCTTAAACGCTATTTATATTCTTAACTCTTATTTGGTATATCTAAAAATGTTGATTATAAGCGTAGAAACTTCTGCCATTTAAGTTTTATTTTACGTTAAATATTTATATTCGTCTGTTAATTGCCAATTATTATCTAATGCTTTTCTTTTACTCCCCTCATAGATGAATAAACTTAAAAACTTATTTTCAAAAACGCCAGAAAGAAAATGTGTTTTAATCACAGAGGGTAAGACCTACAAGGATATTTACATAACAATTAATCAGGAGGGCGTTATTCTTAAAGGGTTTTCAGGCGATCTAATTCCTATAAATGATATTTCTGATGTGTTTCAGGATAATAAAATCTTTAGTTTTTTCAAAAAAGAGGATAAGTTTAAATTTGAATCTGAAAATGTTGATTATTTAAAAGAGATTTTTGAAAAGTTAATTATTTTTGTACCAGATAAGTCCATTTTTAAGTCTGAAAATGTTCTCTATTATCTTTATAATACAGAAACAAGGACATTTGATATTCATCAAAATAAATCAAATATAAAAATCCTTCATGACACCGATTTTTTTTTAAAAATAACAGATGATTTTAAATTACTGCATCTTGAACAAATTAGAACTAAAACTCAATATTATTTAGATCAAAACCATAAGAGTTTTGTTTGGTCGGTTTTTAAGGATACCGATTTTCATACTTTTTGTATAGAATTTAATGATAATATCGATTTCCTAGACTTTTGTTCAAAATATGTAGAATGTTGCTATAAATCTGTTAATGATACTGGTAATTTTGAATATTTTAAGAATATTTCTACTGTAAACTTAAATGTGGCAGAAAATATTGTTGATTTTAATACTGGCCCTGAAATTGAAAAAAATAACTGGAATACTTATGATGCATATGAGCCTGTTAGAAATGATTTTACAACAGATGAAAAAGTAAACGAAAAGCTAGTAATGGGTAATAACCAAGTGTTTGTTTCCCGTGGTTCTTCTTTAGGTGTTTTTGATTTAAACGCAGATGAATTGACATTCAGAACACACATCCAAAATACTCTTAACAGCCCTGAAAAAATCCTTACTTATAATCAAGATCAAAGTCTTTTGATTTTAGATAAAGACAGCACAAATCAATTACAACTCTTAGATTTAAACAAGGGAGAAGTCATTGAGAAATGGGATGTAAAAACTGATATGAATGATTTCTTTAATAGTCAAAAGGGTTGTAATCAAGAAACTTTAATTGGCCTTAGTGATTATTCTCTATTTAGAATTGATCCAAGATCAAAAGATAAGGTTGTAGAGAAGAAAGAATATAAAACCAAAAATCAATTTTCGTGTGGTTTATCAACAGAAAAAGGAGATGTGGCAGTAGCGTCAAAGAAGGGGGATCTTCGCTTATACAATAAAATTGATAAAAGAGCCAAATCCCTTCTTCCTGGATTTGGTGATGAGATATTGGGTATAGATTCAAGTTCTAGTGGATCCCTAATTTTATGTACATGTCAGAATTACATTCTTTTGTATGCCGTTGGAGCAGATTATTCTAAACCTATTGGACAGGACAAGCCAACACCAAGAAGATTACAGTTAAAGCCTCAACATTTAAGCCTTATTAAAAATGACGTATCTTTTTCACCTGCTAAATTTGATAAAGATGACAGTCTTATAGTCACTAGTACAGGAAGATACGTAATAAAATGGAAAGTTAAAGATGTTTTAGAAGGGAATATGTATGATTATTCACTTAAAGCTTTATATGATGTAATTGTAGATGAGAATTTTGTGCTCAATGGCAATGACATTGTTATAGCACTACCAAATGATGTTAAAAAAATAACTGAAAATGATTTAAAGAATCCAAATTAAAAATTTGTCAAAAAGTGTTTTATTTCTATATTTTCATAATTAATTTACTGTTAAATAACACCTTTTAATTTATTTTGCATCATTAATTTTAAATTGGTGTGTATTTTTGACTGCTTTAAAAAACAAAGCTGGCAAAAGCCTGTTTAATATTTGTTGAAAATTCCAAGTGTGTTGTAATTCATTATAGAAAAATTGAGAAACTATATGTGTAGTTTATTAATTCTTTTAATAACAAAATGATTTAAAGACATAAAGTTTTTTATTCAAATGCACCACGGCAATAGCAAACATTACTGATCCAAACTGTTTATTTTTTTAATTTTGGTTGATTTAATCAAAATCATTTTTATGTACCTAAAAAATTAATATATTATATTGTTTGAAAATAAATATTAATTGCTTTATTGGGGTTTCAAAACAATTTTTGCACTTTTTAAAGATTTTAGATTAATTTAAACCCAAAAATGTTCTGTTTAGTAAAAATTTAATACTCTTAAGACTGTTCTTCACCTTTTTTAATCTTATATACTTAAATATTTCTTTTTCCCAAATTAAAGTCTTCACATCTTGTTTCTAAGGTATGGTTTTAGCTAATAAAAATTTGTCTTACTATTAACTTTCATCTTAATTTTAACTTTTTAGACTCATTTTTTTACATCATTGTAATTGAGCAATATATTTCTTGTTATTAAAATTAGATCTTTTGCTTACAATTTAAAAAAATTCATAAAAAGTCTAAATTTAAACGCAGGGCTTACATTGTTAAATTTATTTATTAAAGGTTTTTAATGGTATTATCTTTCATGTTCGAGTATCTCCAAGCTGTTTACTACCATCTATGCATCTGCCAGCTCTCAATTTCTCTCAATTTCTTTTCGCTTATCTTCCTTTTAGAGACCTCGTCACTAAACAAAAAAAGATTGCTTTTAAAAGTCTAATTAAGAACTAATGATTGGATACAAGCTACAATCTTAGGCAGTATTCCCTTTTCACTTCTTTTCTTTTTGAATAATTTAGTGGTCAAACCCCAAGCCAATACATATGGGATTAGTTTAACTTTTGGTTTATACATAAGAGCTGTTTTAATTTCTTTTCTCGTTTGTTCGTTTTCTACTTAGCTAAAACCTATCCAAGACAGTGAGGTACTGTCTATAATTAAACTCCTAGTTAAGGTCAATGGAACATTTAGTTCTAAGGCGAGTCGACTTTCGACAAGAGGTATTGATAGCTATAAGGCTGTGTAGAGTTGTAGGGGTAACCTGATTTTTGCTGTATTTGTACTACTTTCAATAAATACCTTTTTTTTTAAAGCTAAAACCTATCCAAGGTAATTAATACTAACTTCGAAAGAAATTATTATTTTTTCCTTCTTTTTTATACGAATAAATATGGACTATTATGCTCAAAGTACATAAGTGTTAGTATATTTTAGATGTTTAATTTGATATTTATAGCTATTGAATTTACATCAAGGCAATTAATATTATTTAAAAAATTTCATGTTCATTTTATTTGTTTTCAGAATTTTTTACCGGATATTAATAGGCGGTTTGGTAAAGTCAAGCAATAAAAATTTAGTTCTTTCATTAAGTTAAATATATAATACTAAATATATACCCATGTTTAGCCCAAACTCTTACTTATTATAATTATTTGATATAAATTTTATTGAATTTTTAAATTTTTACAGCATTATTATTTAATCTGACATAAAACAATTTTTAATTTATTAAATACATTTCATAGAAAGGCCTTGTAAATTATACTTTTCACTAAAAAAAATAAAGCGGTTATTGCTTTTAATTAGATTAAAATATATTTCATTGTTAGCAACAATATAAAGGATAATGTGTTTCGAAATTAAATACTTAAAGCGATCTAATAGAAAATGGTAATAACATATTAAAAATTATTGGGCCTAAATTCCTTTATTATTGCAATTAAGTGATCTCAGAAACAGAGATTAAATTATTAAAAATAACCCCAAAGTAATGCTTTACACCTTAAAAATCGGTAGAACAGATCTGCCGACCCTTTTCGTGACTCAGCACAAGTTAATTTGCATAAGACAAAGGATTAGATTGGCCTGAGCTGCTAATTTAAAGCATTCCACATTTGCTTAAAAGCTTTCACAATAAGCTTATTGCTGTAATCTATTAAGCACAGATCTAATCTTTGAAATAATTTTTAGATTTTTTCATAAAACACTAAATTGTATCATAATAACAACACATTTTAGTCATCGGACACACAAACATATCTGTAATTGATTATTTTTTTAATTCTAAAAAAATCCAAAATTCTTACTAACACTTTTAAAAATCTTTGCTTTTAATTACCCTCATATCTCTTACATGAAGGAGCTCAACTTGATAAAAGTATTAGAGTACAATAAATCTCCTTTAAAACAGGCTATAACAGAAATTTGCCTGTGTATAGGATTAGAAATGTACTTTGAAGAAGATCCAGTAATTTATACAATTTCTTCAGAGTTTTTTGTTTTGGATATTGTAAATGATACTTGCACTTTAATTTTCGTAAATGAAGAAATAAATTCAAAATTTCCATATATTCAGGAATATCTCAATTACTACTTCGGTAATAAACTAATATTTTATTTCCTTTTAAAATATTTAAATAGTTGCACACAAAATTTGCAATCTGAAATAACGGAGCACAATTGCTCAAAGCACAAAACTTTTTGTAATTGCATTATTACTGATAAATATTGCAAAGTGTATGATTTATCTACAGTTTCTGAATCATTCAACATATTTACACACTCTGAATTAAAATATCCTTTATACATTTTTTTTAACAAACCAAGCACAACGGAAAATAAATTTGTTGCGCCTGAAAATTTAGCAGATATTTTTAGTCCTAACAACTTTTCTAAATCCGTGTTTGCGTATTTTATAAAAACCGGCCCTTTTATTTATGAATTTGAAAATATAAAAGTAGTTGATAAGTCTGTTTTTATTTCTAATGAAAGATCTCCTGTAGCCAGTTTTGCTTTTTTAAAAGGCAGTACATTAGAAAACTCTATAGAACTTGCTAAGATATTTTAATTCGCCCAATTTTTTTAAAGTTTAAAAATACAAAAAAACCCCCCGCAGAGAAGTAATAATTACGGAATATTCAAAACTTGGTGCATACTAGAAAATTAATTATATGTGCACCTAATTGATAACAATATTAAATGTCATCAGTTTTTGATTAGAGCTGGATAATTATTTTGAACTTTATTTTTTATATACTAAGTTTTTAAACAATAAGCTCAAGGTCAATGGGACACTTAGTCCTAAGGCTCGCCGACTGTCGGCAGAAGGATCGAAATGCTATAGGGGCCTCCCAGATTTTTGTGGGCAACTTCTTTTTTGCTGTAAGGCAACCACTTTTCAATAAATCCGATTTTTTTTTAAACAATAAGATTTCCCCTTAAAATGATGTTTTCTAAATAAATTGATTAGTTTAATTGTGCCTAAGTATTTTTTACCTTATTCTGTTTTGCTCAAGTTAAATTTAAAGAAACATTTCGTTTATTAAAAAAATAAATATTTAGTGAATCGAAAGTTGTACCTGGAACCTTTATTGCACATTCCTCTACTTCATTCAAATACCATCTCGTTGTTACTCCTTCTCTGATTAAATATTCGCGTCCAGAATTTTTATTCAAAACTAATAATAATAGAAAGTGTGCTTATTCTCAATTTTAATTTACATTTTTCTTGCCTGCCCTTCCTATCTTAAATTATGTGTTTATTTTATCAAAATAGATAAAAGTCGAAGATAATCATAACATGTGTATTTATTAAATAGGTTTTATCCCACCTTATTTTTTAAAGTATTATCGTTTTGACAAAATTTTCATATATTTGTTTACTTATTTTTTGGTGTTTCAAATTCATCAAATGCTAATCACGAAAATTTTTTGTATTGCCCTATGGATCGCATTGTTACCTTTATACAAAACGACCCCTTTTCAATATATCTTAAAGTATTATATCTTCTAATAATACTCCTAACCATTTACATTATATACATAAATGCTAAACGTATAACAAATGTATCACAATTACCAAAGAACTTATCAGGGTTTAAATTTAGTGGGCGTGTTATTAGTGTTGGGGATGGAGATGGATTCAAAGTAATTCATCTTCCACTACTAAGATTTAAAAGCAACTTTAGGAAAGAAGATGCTTTGAGTATTAGACTTGCAGCAATAGATGCACCAGAGGTGAGCTGCTTTGGTAAGCCTGCACAGCCATTTGCAAATGAATCTAAACGGCTACTTAATAATTTAGTCAAGAACAAAAAAGTGAAAATTAAAGTATTAGATATTGATCAATACAACAGAATAGTCGGAATGGTATTTGTTTCGAATAAGTTGTTCTGGTGGAAAAATGTTAATTTAGAGATAATTAGACTTGGTGCGGCTTGTGTTTTTAGAAGTAATTATACATCTTTTGGTGGATTAGAGAATGATTTTAATAAAGAAGAAGCAATTGCTAAAGAAAAAAAGATTGGGATGTGGAAGAATCCGAATATTATTTTACCACAAGAATACAAGAAAAAGTATAAAAAATAAAATGAATTTTGAGATTCAATTTCTGCTTTAGTGATCACAGAAATAAAACAAATAATAATAAAAAATTAATTCAGAAATATATTGTAAGAAGTTTTTAAACTTGCTTAATTTTATTGTTAAACGGGGTTTTGTATAAAATTAATAATTAGATCACATTAATTGCCACATTTAAATCAATTATTTATAAGTTGGATAATTTGGGCCCATTTCCCAGTTTTATACGGCACTTAGCCGAATTTTTTCATCTACTTTTTAAATATGTTACGCCACAGTTTTATAATTGTGAAAAATTTATTTTAAGGCTTTCTTGGCCTTCTTTTTATGTTATTTGATGAATTATTATTCAATGCCGATTTTAAAATGAATATAACATGTTTTTCTGATGCTGGTAAATGCCAATGATACTAAAACTATGATTGGACTTATTTAAGGAAATGCACATCTGGGAACTACTATAATTATAAAAGGGAGGACTTTTGCAGCATATTTAAATAACAGCAGCAATTTTTAAACACGCGCTGCCACCCCTAAGCTGAATTTGTTTGTTCATCTGATATAAAGACATACACAACGCAACATATTGAAGAGTTTTGGTTATTGGCAAAAATTTTCCGCTTAACGTTTTCGAAATTTTTAAGACTAGCACTTTTAAATCTTTGCTTCTGTTTCCCTGGGTGTTTAAAAAGAGAAAGTATAAAGTTTTGGCGGGATTTTAATTATTTTGAAACCAAACCTTCAAATCAGTTTCCTCTTTTCTTTCTTGTTTTAAATGAAAATTTTAAAAGCGCATATCTTTAAATTTTAAAAAAAAATTACAAAAATCACCTGATTATATATTAATTAATAAGTTGATTTAATAGATCAAGATTAATACAATAATGTTAATAAATATTTTAATTGGGAACAAAAATCTTTTTTTTTGACATCTGAGAGGAAAAGTGACATTTTGTTTTAAAAAAAAAATTTATTAAACAATTTATTTGTCCAAAATAGAATACTTTTTAGCACATGCTAAAATATCAATTTTTAATCTCAAATTATACTTTGACATTGATATAATTTGAGTTACAATTAGATTTTTAGAAAAAAATTTATGAGCCCTATGGATATTTCTCCAACAAGTGAAGCAGAGTTAAAAAATTATACCGACATGAAATCATGGGTATTGACACTGTTTGCATATTTCTTGAATACTAATGACAGTGATGGCCCGCCTGGGCTGTTTATTAAGGCATTTTATAAATTTACAGAAGAAATTCAACCATTTCTTACGCTTTCGAACTTTAAAAAAGTTTATATGATTTTTAGTGGACTTATTTTTGCCGGGTTGCTTGGTACAGCTTATAAATGTTACAATATACCAAATCGAATGAAAGATCAACGTCTTTTGCATTATAAAAATATTTTAAACTATTTAGTTCGTGCAAGTGAGATTAAAGCCGGAGTTTTAATGGTAGGAATATTATTGCTTTCTCATGTATGCAAAGTTAAGCTGTTTGACAGCACCAAATCAAAAGTGTATTGCTTGTTGTTTTTAACTATTGAAGGCATCTTAAATGCTTTAATTCTTAAAACCTTTTGTAGGTGTTTTGACGATATTTTGAGCGCCAATTATATTAATTTACCTATTGAAGATGCTTACAGTCCGGCCACTTCACCAATTCTGGCTTTATTCTGCTATTTTATACCCGCGACATATCTTTTTTTCTCTAACGCAATGATGAGTCTAGTGGCATTTTATGGTGTTTTTCCACTAAGGGAGATACTCCATCTATTTGTTAATAATAAACATGCCTTTCTTGGCTCTAATTATAACTTTTCCAAACCCACTCTCTTTGGGAAAGTTTAATGATTTTGTTTTAATGGCAATCTAAAACAATAATTAAATAAATTCTAAAAAACCTTATAATAATTTTAATTTTATAGCATAGCTGAAGATATCCTTCTGAAAAATACTGGCTAAGTGTATTAATCTTTGATTTCAAAACAATCGTGATTTTAGAAAAAAATTATTTTGCTGTTTAAAAAGACTTTTGAAAGTATTTTTTTTTGTATAGAAAGCTAGGCCTTTAAGAATAAGTTGAAAGACAGCAAGAACTGAATCAACCCTCCCAAGATTCTCAAAAAAAAGATAATGCCATTTTAAACCTTAAATAATTTAATTTTACATAGAATATTACCATATTTGTTACAAACCCCTGCTAGCTACAAGGACCTAATCAGATTCAAACTAATATGCAATTATAAGATGATAAACCCCCCCAAATTTTGGAATTGATACACAAAATACCAATAAAAATATTACTTAGTTGCAATTAGGTTGAAATAGTATTAAATAAATAACCTTTAATATCTAAAATAACAACAAATATTAATAAATTAATCTTTTTTAAAAAAAAAATCAAAATATTACTTAACTGCACACCCTCATGCTGGATGTGAATTTATAATTAAGGAACAATAATTTTACTATATTTTTTATTATTAAAATATAATTTTTCTTCTCTTGTAACAAAACCTATGAAATTTCATATCCATTCTACTTTTTATTAAAATAAAAAAGCTAATTGATTTTTTATACTGAAAAAACGAAATAAGAGTACTATCAAAACTTATTAATGCAAAATACAAGAAAGGGCGAATAAATTAAATGTTACAAATAGTGAATTTTATGTGATTATAACCCACATTAAGACTTGCCTGAATTTAACGATGCTAAGTAAAGGGCCGCAACATTTTTTTACCTTTAGATTAAAATACTAAAGAAAAAATACAAACAATTTTTAATGGCTAAGTAGCTATTTTACAACATTACGCAAGACCCAAAAATACAAAATGCTATAAATATCTAATTAATAAAATGTTGGTAAAAAATGCCTTTTTATCTTAAAAAGGTCATGCCGTTATTTATTTAAGTGTTCAGGCATCGAAGAATCTTAAGATATATATAGTCGTTAACTGGTGTTAATAAATTCCAATTTATTAATCGTAGTTTTGCATGCTTAGAGCACCAAATTTATTATTCAAATATGTTGTTTTTAAACAACTCTTAAATGTGTGGCAGTTCTGAATAAATATAATTCTTGCAGCTTGCTAGAATTGATGCTTTAATTTATTATTTTTATTAATTCAAATTAAATTTAATATAAAATAATTAATAAAGATATATGTTTAAACAATAGCCGGTTGCTAATAAAAGCAGATTCGAATATTTGATTGAATATGACAAGCAAGGGGGTTGAAATTACAAGATGGCTTTTTTTGGTGTCTAAATTAATTCTCAAGTATTAAGTATTGTTTTAAAAAACGTATATGGCGTTAGTTTATACCCTAAAAACAAAAGAAACATTTTTCATAAGATGCGAATATTTTTTTAATTATAGATAGCATAAGTCAAACTGTTTTTTCAATTTTTTTTTACCTAATATAAAAATAATCCCATTCTAGATTTTAGTGTCATAATGATTTAATTAAATTTTAAAAATTTTTTTAAGGGTTTTTATAGCAGTTATATTATTGTTTTAATTAACACAATAATATTCTTTATAAACATTTGATTTTTTTAATAGATATTTTATTTTAATAGCACTTAATTTAAATTATTTTTTTTTTGATAATTAAAATAAAGACGAATATTATTATAATCTCCCATGCCGCTACCAAAAAGTTTAAAAGGGTTTGAATTTCTTGGCCGTGTTATTACTGTTGGAGATGGTGACAGTTTGAAGGTAGTTCAGTCCCCTAATATAAAACTGGTTACCGATTGGGCAAAAAAAGATGTTTTAACAATCAGACTTGCAGCAATAGATGCACCAGAATTACAGAGGCAAGGGAAACCCGGACAAGCATATGCTAATAAATCTAAAAATATCCTTGGGCACTTAGTTTTAAATAGAACAGTAAAAATTCAACTTTTGGATTTAGATCGATATCATAGAATAGTTGCAATGGTATTTGTAGAAGACAGAGAGGTAGGGTGGAAAAATATAAATTTAGAATTAGTTAAACGTGGTGCTGCTTGTGTTTTTAGAAGTAATTATACCTCTTTTGGCGGGCTTGAAAATGAATTTAATGAAACTGAAGCATATGCTAAGCGTAACAGGATTGGAATTTGGCGTAATAAAAACACTATATCACCCAAAGAATACAAGCAGAGACATTAAAAACACATTCTTATCAATATTTTAAGGAATTTATTTAATTTTAATTTTTACAAGAATTGTTAATTTATAAAATTTAAAAGGCACTTCACATGAATTAACAAGTTAACAGTTAATTAACTTCTAAAAAAACTTATGGGATCTTTAAATTATTGTTTAAGGATATTTTATTCATTAAATTTCATAAAAAAGCATGCATTAGAGATAATTTATAAATATAATGCAAATTGATGTATATAATTATTTTAATAATTTGTTTATTTTAAAAACCATTTTAAATACCAACTTGAAATAATTTAAAAAAATTAAATTTATAGTTTTAAATTATTTTAAGTTCATAATTGAAGAAATTAGTATTTTTTTATTAAGGTCTATTAGATAATAGTGGTTATTTATTTAAAAAAAATTGTTCGGATTTATTTAAGCTGTAGTTGTTAATACTTGTTAGCTTTCTTCGTGTGTTTCTCTGTAACCCGGTCCGGGAACCGCATTGCTGCGTAAACCCCCACGGCCCTTATGCCAGCATAATCCCTCTGCCGACAGTCGGCTAGCCTTAGGACTAAGTGTCCCATTGACCTTGAGCTGGCGTTATAATTAGAGACAGTACCATACTGTCTTGGGCTCTCTACAGACCCCTGCGCTATGCTTAAGTAGGCTTTCTACTGCCATGGGAGTTATTGTTGCCGCCACTACCCAAGGAGATCCGGTTATTTATTTAAAACTAGAACAACAATTAGTATTTATTTAAGTTGTCTTTATCAATCAATTTTTTGTTTATTGGCATTACGTGCAGCCGGGACTACAAAATAGTTTCTCAATTTCCCAGTAAATTATTATTTGCTTGCCAGTTCTATTAAAGAATACATTATGAATTACTTGTCAAATAAGATATTCATTTCAGATTATAATAATCTTTTTATATTTATTGTAATTAATATCCAATAGCACCGATTCATTCCACCTCTACCAAAAATAATATCAAACAATAAATATGTTACAAATCTTTGTATTTATTCCTGTTTTAAATATTCGAATTATATTTTTATGTTAATATTATTTATTTAAAGTTTAAAATAACATTTCTTTGCCTGCTTTTAATCTCTATGTGCAACTTAAACCCTTTTCTGACCTGCTTTAATGTTAAGTTAATATTATTTTGTTGATGTTTACCAATTAATTAAAGAATTTTTTCTTCACAGAGTTATTTAAGAGGTAATTTTATGATTTTGATTACTAAAAAAGGGATTTATTTAACGTAACACTTATGTAGCTAAATTAAGCCCTATAACTCTAAAGAATCCTTATAAGCTTTTATGTCAATTTGGTTAAAGCCGGCTTACCTATAATTAAACCCCAGTTGGCCTTAATTTATATTTTTATTTAAAAAGTATCAGACTGGCAAAGATCTTAATTAATAGTTCTTTAATTTGTCATGGGCAATTGGTCTTTTCTTTGGCTCTAAAATGCTCTCAAGGTCTTCTTAAGACCTTTTTATTGGGTATAAAATCGTATTTAAATCAATCTCTTTTTCAGTTTTGTAACTAACCTACTAAGGTCATCTCCTAAAGATAATATTTGTTGCTGTATAAATGCATATCATAAACTGGGGGGTTTTCTAAAACTCTATTTATTGTATTTCAACAACATATAAAAATAGATAAATAGTATAATTTTTTAATGTTATTATAAATAAAATTCATTTTAAACTATGAAATGTTTTCTTATTACAAATTGTTTACAATTCAGTTTATACAAACAAATTTAACTAAATAATTTTTGTTTTTTTAATTAAAAAAATCAAAACAAGGGGTTTTTAATTATTTTTCTCTTTAATTTTAAACATAACAAAAAAGAGAATCGATATGATCAAAACAATCATTGCCATTATCTTAATTCCAAACTCAAAATTCGACACTCTTCTAACCCATTTTAGCGTTCCGTCTAATTGTGTATAATATATTCTAGATTTATCAATAACAATACCAGTTAAAGGTAATGACGAAGTGCCAATGCTCTGTAAATACACCCCATCTTGATAAATTATGGCGTTTGCTTGTAGTGTGGCGACTATTGTCATGTTGTTATAAACGTCAAATGCAGTAATACGAGCTAATTTATATACTTTATCCTCTTGCCCGACAAAATATAAATTACCCTCTTTTTCAATATTACTATAAAATATCAAAGTCTCATTATATACCAAAACCCTTGACATCTTACCAGCAATTTCATATTTCTGATTCTTAAACACAAATACATTCATTCCACCTTGTTTATTTATTTTATGTATTTTGTTCCCAACTATAAAAAAACCATACCAATCTTTTGGAATATCTCTAGTAAAGTGCTCATTTAACGGAATCACTTCCCTTCTCCTCCTATAAAGGTTATAAACATATTCTTCTGTTGGATTTGACACATTTTCTTCTATTTTTTTAATGGCAAAATGCACTGAAGATGGATTTTTTATTGAATCGTAAAATCCTAAAATTTTTTGATTTCTTAATATAAAAAGATGTTGATTTAAATATGCAAATTTTGCACTTTTGTCAATTTTAATGTGCAATGTAAATGAATTTGTAAACTTTAAAATATAAAGTTTTTCATCTCCGATTGCTAATATAAAAATGGCATTCGAAGGTTTTCTGTCTGGCAGTTTTTTTAATATTTTTTTCTGTGCATTTTCTTGGTTTTTTAAGTTTTCTGTTCTCTTTTTATTAATTACTTTTTCTTCTTCTATAAGCACCTCTTCACTACTTGAAAAATCCTCTTTTTTAAAACTAATCGTTAATTCTGATTCACTTGAATCAAAGCCATCTGCCATAGCTGGTGCTTCCTCCAATTTAATCTCTGCCAATAAATTGCTAATTTCATCTTTTCTTTCTGTGTAAACTTGCAAATGGGTAATGAAATCATTAGTTTTATAAAAATGCTCAAGTTTATGAGTCTTTGGCAATAAACTAGATTTCTTAACTGCCATAATCCCATTATCCTTTCCAAATTCTTTACTTCCTCCACCACCAGCTAAGAAAAGGTAATCATTTGTGCCCTTCAAATCAAAAAGTGGAAATCCAGTGTTTATCATAGGCCCCTATTGTTTTAATTTTTAAATAGGAAATTTAAAACGAAGGTTTAAGAAAGAAAATTTAATTTTGAAACATAAAATTCTGCCATTTGTAGATTTAAAATGTAATAGAAATGTGAAACAAACTGATTTTAGACATTAAAAACATTTTCGGCAGATCTTTCAACATTGAATAAATAGTGTTCAAGCTATAATTAAAGACCTTATAAAATGCAATCTGTAAATAAATTATATTTATTAGCAATCATTTTAATTTAATGAAAAAAATTATTTTAAAGTTGTATAAATCAAATTTAATTAATTAAAATGTGTTGATAAACATATCTTAGGAAGTTTTGGGAAATGTAGCTTTTTTGTAACAAGTATGAATATTGATCAAGAGCTAAAAAAAAAGTTAAATTATGGTAATATCTATGTAAGGACAAAATTGTAGCATCGAAAGTATAAATTTTAAAAAAATAAAGTATGTGTACTAATAAAATACCAAACATAAAAAAGTTATCACTAGAGTTAAAATTGTCATAAAATATTATATAAATAAGGTTATTTATCGAGGTGGTGAACAGTGTAATATACTAAAATATAGCATGTTTTGCTTTATACAGCGCCAACTTAACATAATAAATTTATTTTCAAAGTGCTATCCGGTATCCTGAATGTTTGAAAAGTTTTTATTGCAGCCATGGTTAGATGTTTTTATCTGGTTATAGATTTCCCATTGGTGTTTTCAACAAAGAAAAATAACTTTACCGCCTGGCTAGAGGAGTAAAGCGTAAGCCAACCACCTCAGAAACTCCAAATTCGATAGAAAACTTCATTATTTTTAGCAATGAAAGTCTAAGATAATTATAAAAAGTGTATTTATTAAATAGTATTGGCTTAAATAGCTATAATCCAACCATAAATTATGCAATGGCAATAAAAGTCGAAGATAAACATAACAGAGATATTTATTAAATAGCTATAATCCAATCATAAATTATGCAATGGCAATAAAAGTCGAAGATAAACATAACAGAGATATTTATTAAATGGCTATAATCCAACCATAAATTATGAAATGGCAATAAAAGTCGAAGATAAACATAAAAAGTGTATTTATTAAAAAGTATGCGCAAATTTTATTTCTGCTATAATTAATTTTTTGAAAGACTTTGCAAGTATTTTATAACTGAAGTAGACGTTGGCCACAGTTAAGTTGAAAAACTAGTAATCAAGATTTTTGACGTACCAGTTTGGTTTGAAACATCTAAAAAATAAAACGTCGAGTTAACTTTAAAGCTTAAATAAAAAAAATTGGGGTCTTTGTGTTTGTTAAACATTGTATAATTGTATATTATTATGGAGTAATTAAAAAAATAAATTTAAATTATTTTTATTAAATTATGTTTACGTTCACTTTAGAGAGTGCTGTAATAATCCACTTGGGGATTTCATTTTTAAATCGTTTATTGATGTATTCAGTGACAAAAGCCGGGAACCTATCTTCAATTATAGCACTTCTAATTCTTTTAGTTAAATTTCTCATGTAATACATGTTATGTGTAGACATAAGCATACAGAAATTAGATGTTCCTTTTATTGTTGATAGAAATGATCTAGAAAATTTTAAGCAAGTAGTACACTGGCATTCTGAATCGATAGGTAGAAGATCTTCCACTAATTTTCCTGTAATAAACAAATCCCCTTCATCTCTGAATGCCCTTCCGAATCTAGCAGTTCTAGTCGGATAAACACAGTCTGACATGTCTGTTCCTAATGCACAACATATTACGACATCCTCCGGATATCCCACACCCATTAGATATCTGGGGAGATTTGGTGGGAGATTAGAACAGCAATAAAGCACAGTAGAACAAAATTCGTTTTTATCTTCTCCACCACTAAGCCCCCCTATGGCTAACCCTATAGGGCGTCTTTTTAATATTTCATCAATACTCCTCTTTCTTAAATCATCTAATAGCCCACCTTGAACTATTGGAAATAATACCTGGTTGTTTGATATTGCTATTTTCGGAATGGTTTTATACTTTTTTATAGTTTCTGTACTTTCTTTATTTATGTGAATTATAGCCCTATCCAACCATTCTATAGATCTTGTTATTGCTTTTTCATGTAATACACGGTCCTCCTTTGGATTTACTACATCATCTAATTGCATCATAATATCGGCAC